>NC_073360.2:39335000-39515000 GCF_027580225.2 Misgurnus anguillicaudatus | reverse complement strand
TATGCAGCAAACAACACAAACCTCATTTTTTTGATAATTTTATGTATAAAATAATACTATATTGCATTATTTTCATTTATTACAATAAATTTAAACTGCTATAACAATTTTTATATTTAATATTTTCATCTCCAGACACTTCTGTAAAAAACTTAAAAGTGTCTTCTTTAAAACAAGACCAAAATTAGGCTTCTAGACCAAAAAATGCCACAGTTTTATTAATTTGAAGGGGTAGATAACGGTTTAACCCCCCATTCAATGCTGTGCCATGTAAAGGGTTAACATATATTTCAAAAGTATTTTAGGGGCAACAAATACATTTCTAATTTTACAACCCATACTGCAAAAAATATGTATTATAGTTTGTATGAAATGTATAAAGTATAAGTACAAAATGTATAAGTATTTGTAACATCCATTTTTTTAAGTGCGACATGAATATAAATGCTTAAAAAAAATCTAAATATACAAAAAAATGGCCAAAAAATATATTAATGAATTTTTTTTTCAGTATTCCTAGTACATATATTTTTTTGGCCATTTTTTGTATATTTTAAAATATATTTAAAATTATATTTGAAAATATATTTTTTGTCGTATGAGCGACGTATGGGATAGTGGACTGTCGTTTAAAGTGAATAAAATAGCTTTGACAGCCGACTTACTGGAGTTACACAACTACTGAACAACTACCTGTTTTCTCTCACCAGACTTGTTTTTGTGTGTAAATGAGGAAAAAAAAAGGAAGCAGGCAGTGGACCAAACCACTGTGAGGCAAGGCGGTAACCCATAATGTTTCTAAACTTGAAAAGCATTTTTTCTGCCCCGTTTGCATTTGTATTATTGTACTACTTACACAATTACTTAAAGTATATCTATATCTTTATATTATTTATAAAACACATGGGGGCGGTTTCCCGGACCAGGATTAGCTTAATCCAGGACTAGGCCTTAGTTTAATTAGGAAATATAACTAGTTTTAACAAACATGCCTTATTAAAAACATTACCTGTGTGCATTTTGAGGCAAAACAAAGGGCACTGATGTATTTTAAGATATGTCAGTGCAAGTTGTTTTCAGTTTGGAGAGCTCTTAAAAGTGTTTAAGTCTAGGACTATCCTAATCCCTGTCCGGGAAACCGCCCCATGGTGTTTAATGATAATTTTAGGAGGGACAACCCTCAGATGGGGGGCTTTTCCCCCCTGAGCCCCCCTGGGATATCTGCCTAAAGGAGTATGCAGTTAATTTCAGATCACCGTTTGAGACCGACTCACAGCGGTCAGTGTGATGCTCAGAGGTCAGAGGTGAAGCAATGATTTTGTGTTTACTCAACACACAACACCACAGTGTTTTGCAATCCTAAGCAAAACCCTTACCATAGTAAAATGTACTTAAAGGGATACTCCAGCCAAATTTCAAAATCACCCCATGATTCACTCACCCCCAAGCAATCTGAGATACACATGTTCGTCATCTTTCAAAGAAACACATTTGGAGTTATTCTAGTAAATGTCCTTGCTTTTCCAAACTTATAATGGTAGAAAACAGGGAATAACTTCTGATTTAAACCCCCCAAAAATGCATTAATCCTTCACAGAGATAATCCACAAAGGGTGAATGAAGGTCTTTTGTGAGTAATCAATGCCATTTGTAAGAAAAATATCCAGATTAAACTTTATAAACTATAATAATAAGGATGATGATGGCGATATGTATCCCAGATTGCTTGGGGATGAGTAAATCATGTGCTAATTAAAATATTTGGCTGAAGTATTGCTTTAAAATCCATTACAAGAAAAGTCCTCACCGTCCACTTGGTGAGTTTTTCCCACAATGCCTGGAATTCCGGCAACTCGAGGTGTCCCATTCCTTTGTTCTGATTGGTGCAGTTAAGGTGACACATCAATCCCCACCCAATCTAACATGTACATGTACAATAGCACACCCACACTCATACACCTTAGGCAACTGAGATAACACACTGGCTTTGTTCCAATGTTTTACCACAACTCACAGTATCAACTTTAGACTATGTACTATTCCTCATTAGAATATGTAACAATAAGCTTTTTTTTAACTGAGAGACCAATCATAATTATTTTATGAGAAAAACAACAAACAGGGGTGTTTCCTGGATAGGGATTAGCTTAAACCAGGACTAGACCTTAGTTTAATTAGGAAATATAACTAGTTTTAACAAACATACCTTTCTAAAAACATTACTTGTGTTCATTTTGAGGCAAAACAAAGGGCACTGATGTATTTTAAGATATGTCAGTGCAAGTTGTTTTCAGTTTGGACAGCTCTTACAATTATTTTAGTATAGGACTAGTCTAATCCTTGTCCATGAAACTGCCCCTAAGTAGTACACTTGTTGATAGTATGTAGCAGGATACATCCATGAGTACCACAAAGCTCTTGCAGTGCTCCAAACTCAATTTCTTCTCGCTGCCTGCGAAGACTGAGCAAACAGAAATAATAATATTAAACTCACCCATACGGCAAAAATAAATGTCTTTTGGCAAAAATATATTTTAAATATATGATAAATACATTTTGTAGAAAGTAAAGCTTAATTAAATATATTCTAAATTTGAAAATATATTTAGTTTTAACCTTCATATATCAACATATATTTCAAAATGTATTTCCGGGCAACAGATACATTTCTAATTTTACAACCCATACGGCAAAAAATATAAAAGTTTGTATAAAATGTATAGGTGTATACAATTATAAGTATAAAAGGATATCTGCACAGTATATATAAAATATAAAATTATAATGCACTTTAAGTCCCTTTGGATAAAAGCGTAAATAAAATAAATATATAAAAACTATAAATATAATATATAAATATTAGGGCTGGGCATATATTAATCTAGATTCATCTCATACAAAATAAAAGTAATTTTTTTGCATAACATATAAGTTTGTGCCGTGTGTAATTATTATGTATATATAAACACACACACACACATTCATGTATGTATTTAAGAAATATTTACATGTGTATATATATTTATTTATATTTTTATATATTCTATATTATATATAAATAAAAAAACGATATATAAATAAAACATTTCATATATGTATGTGTGTGTGTTTAAATATACATAATAATTACACACAGTACAAACTCATATATTATGCAAAAAAAACTTTTATTTTGTATGAGATTAAAGATGAATCTATGCCCAGCCCTAATAAATATATATTTTGCATTTGAAACTATATATATATATATATATATATATATATACATATATACATATATGTATGTGTATATATATATATATATATATATATATATATATATATATATATATATATATATATATATATATATATATATATATACATATATACATACATATATGTATATATATATATATATATATATATATATATAAATAGGATATATAGAAATATATATATTGAACCTTTTCAAACGAGTTATTTTTATAGGTTTTCTACCAATGCTATATAAATTTAAATGCTTTTAAATATGTTTATTTTAAACTTTGTATTTCAAAATATACAAAAAATTGCCAATATATATATATAAAAATATATATATTATATTGGTAAAAAAATTGTATACACATTAAAAAATATATTTCAGCACATATATTTTTGGAAATATTTTGTATATTTTGACATATAAAAATATGTTTTTTTGTGGTATGGGCAGTTCCTCACTGGTTACTGCCCAACGTCCTGTGAATATTTCAACACTTCTTGCTAAACTAATATAACTGAAGCAGAAGTGTAAACCTCACTTCTGTTTCCAACAGCTCTATACATTAACAAGCAAATTTCGAGAAAAGCCATTTAGAGATGAAAAACATGAGGGAATGGTAAAATATAAACACGTTCTCACCTCCCTTTGCGATGGCTTCAGTCAGTATGTTATACAGATCCAGTGGCTTACAGAAAGGTCCCTACAGACACATGTACAAACCTTAAAAACATACAGGAGTAAATATATACACATGCAATACACAGACAAGTAACGTGATTTTACCTTGGCATGTTTTATGAAGAGATCTTTAGCTTCAGAAGCAGACGGAAGTCCTAGGAGACGTGGAGACAATGGCTAAATGAAATAAAAGAAGAATAAATAATGATATGAGCCCGGTTATACAAATAAATAATGCGAAGCCAAATGAATTTGTTAGTTTGTGAGTTTTACCTCTGAAATTGAGATCGCATCTGTTAAAGGCTTCTTAACAGGTCTGTTAACACACACACATACAAATATTTAGGGAAAGGCTTTATTTTAAAGATGAAGTGTATAAACTATAATTATATTTATAATCCGTCTAATAGCTGTCAAAACACAGCCCAGACGTCAAGACTTAAACAAGGCAGTGAAAACGTAATTGACGTCTAAGTAACCATAGCCCAAAATGTAAGCAAACAGCTGGTAATCACTGTTGACTTTGCTTACATGCTGAATTATCAAACATATCACAAGTTATTTTGCCAAACAACAACATGTTTATATTGGAAGTGGGTTACTCATAGCTGATCTATAGTTAACCTATGAAATGATGGCTATTGCTTGTTGGGTACAATTTATCCCATTCTCATGAAGTGCGTATAAATAGCACACAGTGTGAAAAGTCTTAAATTTCCAATTTTGCGTGCATATGATATGCCAGTCATTTGATTTCTCAATTTTTTCTGTTTTTAAACCATTGTCGCTTGGGTTTGTGGTTAGATTTGGGATTTGCTTTAGGATGTCATTTAAAGTCGCCATGAAACAGAAGTAGCGATTGCCTTGTTTTCCCCGTAGTGACGTATATCCGAATGAAACGGCTTTTGAGATGAAATAAGGCAGGGCTGGATTTGAATTTGTCCATCGAGATCTGATTGGATCGTTTGAAGTTGGGTCGTGTTGCTAATTGCTAATCGCTGCGATCTTCTCCCGGACCCCGCCCACATGCCATACCATATGACCGGAAGTGAAGAGAGATCGTTTTGAGGAGGGAAGGAGATTTGCATTTTTGATTAAAGATTATGAGCACACACAAATTTTTTAAAAATAATGGAGCTCACAGATAAGTCACTTGTTAACAATACCACAATATAAAAAATATATATATAGATTTTCATTTCAATTTCATTGCGACTTTAATATATAGGTTCCTAATGTTTTTGTCTATGTTTAAACCATGGTCGCTTGGAGTTGGGGTTAGGATGCCATTTTATGTACCAAAAAGTAGTTCTAACCCCAAACCCAACCGACAATGGTTAAAAAAACGGAAAAAAGAGAAACCAATACATAAAACAACACGAAAAGGTGCGCTGGTACAATTATTAGTCTGATTCACTGTGACCCTATTGGATGTGACTATTATTGTGTCCAGCCAATGGGGGATGTGGAAATGTTCAGTAGGTCTAAAAAGATCATTTTCTCTTAAAAGAGTTTAATGAGAAATATTGAAAGGGGCACTCCACTTTTTCTTCAAGCTCTCATAGGCAGGGCTCCAGACTGCCACCAAATGGTGGCATTTTGCCACCAAAATTTGAGAGTGTGCCACTGAATTTTACATCCAGTCGCACATGTGCGACCAGTTAAATTGACCTTTTTTGTGATGTGACACTTAATTTGAAACCGCACCTTGTACTTTTTGCATTTATCATTAAAGTATTTATTAGTAATAAAGTGGAAATTAGTAGAAATGTGAATATTTGGTTAGCATGTTGATTTACGGTGTGTGCCCCTAAATTTTCTGGTTGTGCCCCTAACATTTTCAGTTGGGGGCATCTGTGCTCCTAGTGAAAAAAGTTAGTCTGGAGCCCTGCTCGTAGGGCCTTTTACTTTTACCGTTTTGTAATCCATCCAGCTGATCTTCGGGTCTGGCGGTACCACTTTTAGCTAGCTTAGCATAATCCACTGAGTCTGATTAGACCATTAGCATCGCGCTAAACAATAACCAAAGATATATTTTTCCTAAGACCGACAAAAAATTAAAAGTTGTGATTTTCTAGGCCGATATGGTTAGGTATATACTCTCATTCTGGCGTAATAATCGAGGACTTTGCTGCTGTAACATGGCTGCAGGAGGCGCAATGATATTACGCAGTGCCCGAAAGTAGTCCCCTTCTGTAACTTTCAATAGCAGGGAACTTTTTTCGGGCACTGTGTAATATCATTGCGCATTTAATTCCGTCAGTCTTAGTACACAATGTAACAACAGAAGAGTCAAGTTTTCAATAGGAAAAATATCCAAACTCTTTGGTTATTTTTAGCCCAATGCTAATGGTCCAATCAGATTGAATGGATTATGCTAAGCTATGATAAAGTGCTACCGCCAGACCCGGAGATCAGCTGATTGGATTACAAAACGGTAAAAGTCAAATGTTTAAGAGCATATTTAAAAAAAAAAGTGGAATGTCCCTTTAAGTTTACATTAGGATATCGTATTTGCAGTATCTAAAATTGGAGCACTGTCTAAAATCTTTTCTAAATCTCTAAAGAAGACACATGAGCAAAATGTCAAGCAAATTGAGATTGCAGAGATCTGAGAGCGAGCATCTCTTACACAGTGTTGTTTCCTTTTTCCGTCAGGACTCTCAGGAGAAAGTCTCCCGTCTTATTGGTCTCCGAAATGGCGGGAACGATGACGTAATGACCCGGTGCCAGGCAACCGCGCAACACAAGCTCTTGTCGCTGGTCGAAACCCTGCTTGAGCACAGGGCTCATCTGAGACAGATCCCGAGGGGTCAGGAATTCACGCTCGGATCGAACCTGATGGTACAAACACACAAAGCGCTTTTCATTGAGGCACAAACTTCTGAGATAGTAGTAATACAAACACACAAAACACACAAGTACCTTGTATATTAGTAAAGCTACAGACAGGAACTGTCCCCTCTGACGAGCCAGTTTTTGCATGATTGCTATCAGGAATGAGCATGTGAGCTCAGGGTCACTGGGGTCATCGTCTTCCTCCAGCAGGGTGAGGTTGTACTGTGGTGGTCCTGAACACACATTTATTAATGAAATGAGATACACTAGTGTGTGTGTGTTTGTGTGTATAAATATGAGTGGTTATGTACCTTGAAAAGCGATCCATTTTCCGTGGTATGACGTACACTGCCAAGGCCGCTTAACGGCATCGCCCTGATTCAGCGTGTCATCGCTCAGGTGACACACCTCCATCATCTCGAAATTCTGCCGGAAGTCTGTTATAGCCATCCTGATGGGAAAAGAGAGAAAATTGTAAAACTAAATCGGTAAACTGTATCCAAACCGATCAGAAAAAGGCAGAATTAATGAACTTGACTCACCAAAATTCTCCATCTTCCAGCTCGATTCTGTGGATTCGCTTCTGTTCTTCAGGGCTCACCGATTCCCACTCTGATCTAAACACGCACACAAACAAACAAGGCATAACTAAACACAAAGACACATGATCGAATAAAGATATAAACAACTTAACGTGAGAAGAAATACAAAGACACATCAGTACAAGCACACACACACAAAGAAATAAAAAAAGAAGAACACAGCTGGGTTTCTATGCAAACGTAAAGTGAATCTCTTCAAAGTTCGCAAAAAAATAAAAACAAACAGATGCGAATTAGGTACGTTTCCATCAAGTTGTTTGAGCGAATGACATTGGTATTGGTAAACAAAACAAGGCACGTGTGTAAAATGGAGGCATGACCGCATTTAGTTACGATTTGGCAAGTTATTCATTTATTAGCAGTGCAGCTTGTAATTTGTGCATAGAAGAAAAAAATGCAGCGGCATTATGATGACATTGAGCCCCATATAGTAAAGACAACCTCAGCGTAAACAGCTAGACGGTCAGTCCAACGTGTTAAATGTTTCCTACATCAGATTTTATTCCGCAGATGCGTTTCCATCTCCCATTATTCGCATTCACTTTTATTTCGCATGAGTCAAAAACCACCCAAGCGAGCATAAAAACTTTTTTGTGAATTATAGGAATTTTTATTCGAAAATTGGCGTTTTCATTAGGGCTGTGACAAATAATCACGCAAATGCACGTTTTCTCAATGAATGAATTTTAATGAATTACAGTGAAATGCCGCCACATCCAAAAGCCAGAGGGCGCTTTCGTGTAGAAACGCCATTTGTGCCACAGAAGAAGTATCATGACAAACGCTGGTATTTTTTAATGATAATAAAGAATATTTTAAATGATTGTGTTTGACAATTGTTGCTTTTTTAAATGCACAATGTAAATGACTCAGACTCGAAGGACTTTCTACTGATTAAAGACCCGTAGTGCCAGTAGGCAAGCTGCCCATGAAACACAGAATCAGAGCCACTCTTTGATAGGGCTGGGTATCCATTCAGATGTTCCAGATTGATTTCGATTCACAAGCTATCAAATCGATTCGATTTCGATTCACACGCTATCAAATCGATTTCGATTCAATTTTTGATTCCGGTTCTCGTACCGATTTTTATACTCGGTTCTCGATTCAACTCCATGAATATAGATTTAAAGGAGCACGTCCACATTTTTGGAATTTAGCTTATTCACTGTATCCCCCAGAGTTAGATAAATCCATACATACCTTTTCAGCACCCACTGCTAACTTAGCTTAGCACAAAGACTGGAAGTAAACGGCTCCAGCTAGCATACTGCTCCCTATAAGTGACAAAAATTTTCTATTCATGTGATTTGTATAGTCACATCGTGTACAATGAACAAGGTCATATGAGACACAGCAATCTTTTAACAGGAAAATGTTTATTATTTTGTCACTTATTGGGAGCAGTATGCTAGCTGAAGCCATTCACTTACAGTCTTTGTGCTAAGCTAAGGTAGCGGAGGGGTGCGTCAGATGAAAAAGGTATGTATGGACTTATCTAACTCTGGGGGATACAGTGAATAAGCTAAATTCCCAAAATGTGGGCATGTTCCTTTAATACAAATACTATATTTATAAAAAAAGAACAGTGAACCAAAGTTTACAAGTGAGTAATTAATTAAAAGAAATTAAAAGCCAAAAAACTGTCGTCGTCTTGCTTGCAAAATCTAAAATGCTTCCATACCTCTGACTTTTTATGTGAAGGTGGCGTCGGCGAAGCACCTGAAACTGCTATTTTAAGCACTGAATGAATGACAGGCTTACCTCTTGCTCATTGGTAACATCGCGCAAGGCAAAAAAAAAGGTGACATCTAGTGGAGAAGACTAGTAATTAGATTAACGTTAATCTTACGTTCAATGTTTGCTGAAAATGGAAAAAAATCGATTCGTGGCCCTTGAAAATCAATTTTGAATCGACCACCTAAAAACAAAAAAACGATTAATCGAAAAATCAATTTTTTTGCCCAGCCCTACTCTTTGATGCGATAATTCAAAATGCACATAAAATCAGTGTGGTGGAAACCCACGCATGATTTAATATTCACACAATAACAAATAAATAAAAACATACAAAGACACATATACACTAAAATACCCAGATTTGTCACTCCAACGCCCCTCCCACTCAGCTTTACCCCATGGATTGTAAATGCGCACCAGCTCAACAGGACCAGTTTTAGTTTGTATCTGCAACACACAAAAATACACAAAAATCAAGAGTTTCTACCTGACAGATAAGATGTCCATCAGAGGAAGCTGATCCCACATAAAATCCAATTTCAAATTTGATCTGTAAGAGATGTTTCAAGTACACTAATTCAACTATTAGTGACTGTAATTCAATTAAATTCTTGTGTAATGCATGCATATTACTATTTTAAAGAATAAAAAAATCTTTATGTGTAGAATACACTTTTAAAGGGCACATATTATGCAAATTCCACTTTTACAAGATGTTTGAACATAAATGTGCGTTGGCAGTGTGTGAACACAATAACCTTACAAGATATAACCCCTTTCTAATCCCTATTAAACCAAAGCAGTCTCATTAGACGTGACGTATGGATTCCCTTATCAATGTGATGTCACACTGATAAAGCCCCGCCCACAGCCACTGATTGACAGTCCTGCATTACCACAGTTTCCGCCATCAGCGAGTTGTTTGCGGTTGTATCTTAATAGTGACAGACATTGCATAAGGCTTAGATTTTGAAACAACAAACATTTATTTCAACACACTGCTGCTACGTCATCATCACATATTCATTATATTGCATGTTTATTTAATACAGTGCTTTTATAAGATACGACTGCAATACAGTTGTTTTGCATGTTTAATCCAACTTTGTGCGTTTCATCTCTCAGAATGGAAATGGATGTGTGTGAATCAAGCACATTGCATTGTGGGATACAGTGTGCATTTTTGGCACATGTAGGTCATACAGGTATTCTGAATATACATACAAATGAAAAAAGTAAATTGTATAGACAGTGCATACTACTTATATAATAATACGTCTGATCATAGGCTACTCTGTTTCTTTATTTGATGGCGCCCTCTGGTGAATTATCGCTGTAAAGACAGGGACAGGTGTGGGAGGACAAGGGTAAAATATTTCTCTTACCGTCTCCAAACCTGTGAGAGAATAGGCGTGTCTGAACAGAATCCCAAAACCATTAGTTTTCTCAACAGGACCCTACACAAGAGACAGCCGGGAAAAAATACAGATTAAAAAATGCTGCTGTTTTAGATTACAGTTAAATCCTTTAAACATTATGACTTACAGAAAACACACTTATATACTACTAATGTGAGCAGGATAAACAACAAAACTAAACATCGTAATAAAGTCTAACCTATGAGGTCAAAACTAAAGTGAACTTTTATGTCTTTGCCCTTGAACAGAAACCACCCGAGGCTTCATCTGCAAATAAACACGGTGACGTTGAAATTTGGGTGTGATTATGAGCTGATACTGGCAATATCTATTGTGACGCTTTAATTATCACATTTTTTCTTTAGAACAACACGACCGTAAATGACGCTCTGTTATTTTTACAGTTAGTTTCACACAGGTTTGAAATGACATGACGAGGTTATAAAAGGAGGTTGGGTAACTTTTCTTTTAAATAAGAGAGTAAACCTGAGAGTTGGCACAGTTGATTAGAGCTCCTTTCTGCAGCAGAGGACGTAAATAGGCGCCAAGTTCTCGAGGAAGAGACGCTATCACAAAGACTTCTGTAATCCCACCTGTCATGTCTGCCATCGCCTCATGAGGAAAACCCATGTTTAGAGCGATATATCCACCCTTCAACCTGAGAAAAGAAAAAGAGAGAAAGACAATGCAGACAATACAAACCAAAGCTGTTTAGGTGCATTCAGAATGTGTTTTTATTAGGGCTGTCAAAAGATTCATCGTGATTAATATGCATAATATGTGTGTGTGCACTGTTTATAATTATTTTGTATATATAAATACACACACATGCATGTATGTATTTAAGATTTTTTTTTTTAAATATATACATAAATAACATGTATCTTAAATTTCTTAAATGTATGTGTGTGTTTATATATACATAATAATTACACACAATACACATGCAAATATGTTATGCAAACTTTTATTTTGTATACAATTAATAGCGATTATTCTTTTGACAACCCTAGGTTCATGTGAATCCAGTCTGAGACTTAGATTTAGAAAAGCTTTTGGGTAAAATTAACCAGTCAGTCAGTGGCTGTGGGCGGAGCTTCGAAAATACATTTTGGTCCAAAAATAACAAAAATTACGACTTTATTCAGCATTGCCTTCTCTTCCGCGTCTGTTGAGAAGCACATGCGTGAAACTAAAGTCACGTGTCTGCAGTGACGCGGCTGACGTGTTATCTGGTACGCCCCCAGCTGGATTTTTTTTTTTTTGTGCGCCCGGGCTTCGTTTACAGTCTGAGGGAGACACACACTGTAAGTTTGAAAAAACCAACTTCACAAACATGTCTGAGGATAACATGTCATCCGTGCACTGCAGCCACTTGACTTTAGTCTCGCGTATGCGCTTCACAACAGACGCGGAAGAGAAGAACATGCTGAATATAGTCGTATTTTTTTATATTTTTGAACCAAAATGTATTTTCAATGCTTCAACACATTCTAACTGACCCACTGATGTCACATGGACTACTTTGATGATGTTTTTATTACCTTTCTGGACATAGACAGTATACCATACGTAGATTCTCAGACTAGCTCTCAGACTAAATCTAAAACCTCTTAAACTGCATTTCCAAAGATGAACGGAGGTCTTACGAGTTTGGAACAACATGAGGGTGAGTCGTTGATGACATTATTTTCATTTTTGGGTAAACTATCCCTTTACAGTCCAGTCTCACGGAATTTCGTTATATAGTCACGTATTTTTTTGATTCTTTTTTCGTGCTATTATCACAAATTTTCGTGTTTTTTCGTGATCGTATAACGAATTCCTGTTTTCGTGTGATTATCACGTATTGGTTACTCAACTAATTTGTCCTATTTTCTTACCATTGTCGCTTCGGTTTAGGGTTAGATTTCCATACAATGACATCCCTAACCAAACCCAACTCTAACCCTAACGCCAGGCGACATATAAAAAAATAAATCAGAAAAAATAGTATAAACCAATATATAAAGTGACATTCTAATGCAAGCACCAAATCTAACCCTAAACCGAAGCGACAGTGGTTTAAAAATAGGAAAAAACAGTTGATAATCACACGAAAACAGGAATTCGTTATACGATCACAAAAAAAACGCGAAAATTCGTGATAATAGCAATAAAAAAGAAATACATACGTGAAAAAAATACGTGACTATATCACTAAACTTTGTGAGACTGGGTAGCCCAGCACAAGACTGCTTTGGTTTAATGGGTATTAAAAAGGAGTGGGTGGATTTTTTCATTGTAGGGCACACTGCCAACACACATTTCCAAAACACCCTGTAAAAGTGGACTTTGCATAATATGGGCCCTTTACCGCAAATTCAAGATATAAAGATTAAATAATTTTCAATTTGTAGTCCCTGGGATTTAGTCCCATGACCTTGCTGGTTACAGCTACCAGAAGCCTTATAAATTACATTATTTACCCCAAAAAGTTTAAACCAGCATTAAGACTCTTAACATTAAAGGGGACATTCACAAGACTGTTTTGTCAAATAAATCATTGGTGTCCTCAGAGTACACATGTGAAGTTTTAGCTCAAAATATCATATAGATAATTTATTATAACATGTCAAATTGCCACTTTGTAGGTGTGAGCAAAAATCTTTCCGCTTTTAGGTGTGTCCCTTTAAATGCAAATGAGCTGATCTCTGCACTAAATTGCAGTGTTGTGGTTGGATAGTGCAGATTAAGGGGTGGTATTATTATAATAAGATCCCCTTCTGACATCACAAGGGGAGCCACATTTCAATGAGCTATTTTCTCATGCTTGGAGAGAATGGTTTACCAAAAGTAAGTTACTGGGTTGATCTTTATCACTTTTTTTAGGTTAATGCAAGCACTGAGGACCCAATTATAGCACTTTTTTAAAAAGTCAGATTTTTATGATATGTCCCCTTTAAGGTTCTAAACACCAAGGCACTAAAACATTTCTCTGGTTGTTTAGGCATCGCCAACAAACCAACATTTCAACAATGTCTAAACCAACAGTGTGAGGACTATGTGTTTACCAACACTAGCTGATGGGGATATTCTGTTAATGACACACTGCACCTTTAAAAGTGTAAAAACTAAATGTTTCTTACTTGGCATAAGCCTTTTCCAGTAATGAGCTCCAGAACTCCTCTTTGTTTGAAGATTGCAAAAACATCAGCTGACCGTTACGTGTGGGCAAATGGTCGTCCACTTGCACCTTACACCACTCGCCATACTGCCAAAACTACGGACAGAAACACACAGTTACCCTATGTGAACTTTAAGAACAACTTCACACTGTTCAGTAACACGTGGTACAAAACCGAAAGTAGAAGCTGCCGTTGTACCCCTGCTGAAAGCTTTGGCCCGGTGGGACGACCAGCTCCATTAGATTCGGATGCAGAGAGAGGGACGCCACCGTGGACAAGAACCAACAGTCATCTGTGTTAAAACATCCATGTACATGAATGATGGATTGTCTACACAACATAGTTTGTATTTCCTAAAATTGCTCTCTGCTTTTAGGAATAATACTTCAGCCATATAATGCTTGGAGCAAAAGAAAGTGTACCAAAAAAAGCCTAACTAATTGCTTCAGGATTTTACAAAGACATCAATGCAGTACCAAAATTGTACCAAATGTTTATTTATTTATTTTTTACATTTTTTTTGGGCCACCATGAGAATCACTGCTGTACTAAATGTGAAATCTTATTTGATAAATTGTTTAGCATTAAAATCTCACTCAGTGCTCCCTGGCGAATGTCAAGACGGGTGGCTCCATCCACGATGAACTGAGGAGACGGGCAGATTTCCTTCGTACGAGACAAAGAGAAAAAATCACTTTAAAATAAAAGAATGTCAGCATTTTCAGAAACACATTTCAAACGGTCTTGGCTTTGGGTGAAGGAGGGCAGACATATCACAGACATGCAAACTAAGAACTATGCAAAGATCTGTACAGCAACATAATATATGTTTCCCACACCTTATTTAACTTTAAATTCAAGGACTTTTCAAGGACTTTCCAGGTCCGATACCCTCAAATTCAAGGACTAAATGTGTGGACACATTTCAAGTGAGAGCAAGGTTACATCGTGTTACCTTTTAAGATACATTGTTACAGTTCCCTTTCGAGGGAACTCGCGCTGCGTCACTGCGGTGACACTTTGGGCACGCCTCCAGGGGTAAGTGCGTCTGAATGTGTATATCAAATTCAACCAATGGTGAGACTTAACGACAAAGACAGGGTGATGCGAGAGTCAGGAATTATATCGCTATCTAAAATATTGCCAAAGATGGCTTTACAGGGACGCAGGAAGTATGGCAAGGAAGACGCAGTGTCTCGTTCCCTTCTCAGGGAACAACAGTTACATACGTAACCCGAGACTTTTCATGTGTCAAACACAACTATGTAAAAAAGCAATAAACATTCACATACAGAAGATATAAGCATTTAAAGTAAACAGTTTAGCACGTGTGCTTAAAAAGTCTAGAATTTTTATGATACTATCCTACACTACACAGGGAATAATATGGATTTTTTTCCAGAAAACTTCTTGCATAAAATAGATTCAACCACTTTCAATGACCTCTATCTTTGTATGTATATTTTTAAAAACTTCCAGGGCCTTGAATTTTCCCCCCAGATTCATAAACTTTTAAAGGATTTCAAGGACCCGTGGGAACCCTGATAAGAATCTGTCAAAATGTAAATGATGAGAAAAAAAGTCAAAATGTAACAGATGTGAACCTAATGTGCTACAAAAACCAATGCACAACCTATATTTAAATCTGAATGAAGATGGAAAGCTTCACTAAACATACAGCGACACATTTAACATGTTTAAAGCATTTATTCCTCTAGGCAGTTTGTGCAGACACAAGCCTGGGCGATTTCTGTGGTATGTGCATCTGTTCATCTATATAAACTTACAGCAATGAAAGTTAAACCATTTACATTTTTTACATCAGTATGTTAATTGTATGCATAAGGAAACATTATTCGTTATTTGATTGTAGTATTTGTAAAATGTAAACACCTTATAAATGTGTGATAACAAAGTAATAACATCCGTAAACAATGTTAAAACTTCACTTTTAGGTGCTTTCTTTATAAAGGTGATTCTTTATAAAGTCAGATTCACACAGATGTCTTGACACTTTATCATAAATTTACTGTGTTTGACATTCACACTGTTTTATTAAAACCTTTACGTATTAGTAAACATTTGTAACATGTATTAACTAATGGTTAACAAATACAACTTTATTGTAAAGTGTCGCATGTTTTCTTTTAAAACAAGTCACGTTCAGATTCAGAACAACAACAGAACAGCAATGATTTCAAGAATCACATCAACAAATCATAACTCATCTGTAACTCTCAGCAGGACTGACTCACCTTGGGTCGTTTCCAAACCACGTCAGGGTAAATCTGCAGGTTGTTATAATCAAAACTAGGGTCCAGGTAAAGTCCATCCGGTAGTGGGGCGCCCACTGCGCCGGGGGATTTCAAGGTGGTCGAGCTGTTTAAATGCTCCCAGACATGATGCCGCGATTCAAACCTCGAATCTCCCCGAGTCACTATCGATTCAGCGTCGTATCTAAACTCGTGCCTCTGAAACTGTTTCATTGCGCGCGACTCTAAACGAAGACGGGCTGTTTTCCACGCAAAAATACGCGCTTTCAGTTCTTTCTAATGTCAACGGTGCGAGTCTTCTGTTCAGGAAGGTGGGTGTTATGATGCGGGTCTTCCTTATCGCGTGTAACTTTTACCTGCAGTTAGTCCCGCCCTCACCTGCAAACAAACGCACGCACAACAGAGACTTCTGTGAATAGAGGTCATATCTGTATTGTTATCTATTGTGATGAGAACTTGATCAGCAGGAAATATGGAAAATTTGATTAAGAGAGGAAGAATGTGATCAGATTTCACCAATACCAAAAGACAAGTTACTGTATCTTGCATGACATAATTGTAAAATTCCTTGTTGTGGCACTTTAATCAACTTACCGTTTACAATTTATTTAAACTATCTTGATTAGAAAGGAGTTGTTATAAATGATAAAAATACATTTGAAATAATTTAAAGAGCACCTATCATCCTATTCACGATTTTACATTTTCTGTATATAAGTACACTTTTTAAAAAAAAAAATGCTCATTTTCCAGCTCCCCTAGAGTTAAACATTTGTTTTTATCGTTTTTTGAATCCATTCAGCCAATATCTGGCGGTATCACTTTTAGCATAGCTTAGCATAATCCATTGAATCTGAGTAAACCATTAGCATCGCGCTAAAAAATAACCAAAAAGTTTAAAAATTTCTCCTATTTGCAATTTGACTCTTCTGTAGCATAGACTGTAAAAAAAGATGGACGATGCGACGTCGCCTCCCTCCATTGTAATGAATTAAAGCCAAAAATGTCCGACCATGGTCGCTAGTCCTGCGTTCACAATATCGATACGACGATACATCGTCATGGACTCCTGACGATGCGCGCATCGATACAGCACCTTCCGTATCGATTCGGATGTACTTTTGAAAGTAACGTGACGAATTGCTGTTGATCCGTGATCCATATGGAAAGGACGCATGTGTCCCGCGGAGTACGTAGAGTTAAAGGTGGCGGGGTATACTTTCACTTTGCGTGTCTGTCTCGCTAGCGCACGTGTCTGCATAGTGAGCCGCGTACTCGCGCTCTCTCTTGCGCATCTTAGCCTATACTACTGCAAAGGGCTTTATTAGCCACACTCTTATAAAACAGTACTAACGCATTTGAGAAGAAACACGACAAAGATTTGCATGTGAAAAGTGTACGTCTAGAGAAGAGATACAGAGCCACTTCAAACTATCGCATTCACATTAATAATCTGATTTCTATTAAATAGTATTAAGTCTGACTGCATGATTATAGATATATTCATAGATGTAGAATAATGAGAGACAATAGTAAGGTAAAATCTTTGTAAAACTGCTTTAAAAAAAACATAATGTACTACTCTGGGATTTTAAATATTTCTAATAGCTAATAAATGAATGGCAAAAACACAACTGTTACAACACTGCTTATTCAATGTACAATAAACAAATAATAATAAAAATAATAATAATAATGTTACTAAATTCTGAACAAAAATGTAATTCAAAATAGTCTTGTATCGTGATGCGCATCGTATCGGGATACGTATCGTATCGGGGAATTGTTGGCGATACACAGCCCTAATGGTCGCCGCCATGTTACGTAAAAACGTCAGTTTGGAGCCAAGGCATGCGCAGAAGGAATCGTCCGTGGAGCCAGAGGCGGAGCCGCTGTATCAACCGCTCGCCCAATTCAACCAAGCCAATCATAACGACACGCCCCGTTTCTATAACATTAAATTACTAGCTAAAATGAAACTTATCACAAAAATAAACACTTGAACATATATCAGCGTGATAACAACTACCTGAAATGACCAAAACTTTCTTTCAGAAACTTTTATTGGAAGTGTAAATATTTTTTTTATTTAGAGCAGAGTCCCATTCGTTTGAATGGGGAGGGCGGGGTTTATGATTTGTACTGCAGCCAGCCACCAGGGGGCGATCGAAGAGCCAGAGGCTTCACTTTTTAAGACTTATGAGGCACACCCATTCTGTAGTTACATTGTATACTAAGACCGACAGAAAATGAAAAGTTGCGATTTTCTAGGCAGATATGGCTAGGAACTATACTCTCATTCTGGCGTAATAATCAAGGACTTTGCTGCCGTAACATTGCTGCAGCAGAGGTAGTGATATTTCGCAGTCGCACTGCCTGAAAATAGTCCCCTTGGTTACTTTCAAGCAGTTTTCACACCAGCCTCATTTAGTTCGGTTGAATCGTACCAGAGTTCGATTGCTCACTTTGTGCGGTTCGTTTGGGGATGTGAGAATGCAGCAATCGAACTCTGGTGCGCACCAAATGAGGACCAAACAAGCGGACCGAGACCTCCTCTAGAGCGGTTCGTTTGTGGTGAGAACACGATCCGAGATCAAACAGACCTAACTGCAAAAGTACTGCGCATTTTGGACTAAACCAGCTGCGGTAGTCAGCTGCCCAGTGCATTATCGGATGAGGAAGTGTTTGTTGACAGTTTTATTACCAATATTAGCACAATGACAGATCGCGGACATACCTGAAGCTGCAAAAAGGGGGTGCGGGCAGAGCCTCAGAAATTTGGTGTCTTCACCGCGTGTAGTGTATTTAAAGGTTGTTTTCAAGCTGCATCTGTGATTAATTGTGGAAATTAACAGTTTGTCTACAGCGCTACAAACTGTGTATAACAACCACAGACATAATTACAGCACGCAGCCATCTGTCTATGGTGTCTGCTGTATTTTCCTCCTTTTTGTTTACTTCCGGGGTTCCGTTGGAATTTCGTGCATGTTGATTCTGACCAATCGTGTAGCAGTTTGGGAAATACGTTTAAATACATGTGACCAATGAGTGATGTGGATCTTATCACATAACTGAATTTTGGTTCGTTTCAACGGGTGCGGACCAGAGCAATCAGTGTGGTGTGAAAAGGAACCAAAATTGCTAAAAAAGCTACAATGTATCATTTTTTGCTTTTGGTTCGGACCAAATGAACCGAACTACAGATGTAAAAACACCCCAATGGCAGGGGGACTATTTTCAGGTGCTGCGTAATATCATTGCAACAGTATCATAATTCCTCCCGCTTCAGACTAGTTAGCAAGTTAGTATTGCATTGCAGTGACGGCTGGTGACTTCTTTTTTTGAAGCGCACGATGCGAAGTTCATCACAACATGTATGTAGCTTGTCATGTGTGTGGTACGTCATTTCAAAATATGTGTTCTGCGCTTTGAGAGATCGTGTGTGCATCACGTGTCATGCCAAAATAGGAGACTCGCGTGTGCCAGATACTTGCACAATCTCATGCGTAATCAGAGTTTACTGTTAAGGGAGTGTGTTGGTGTATTTAGGGAACGTGAGCGTCTCTTTTATCATGAACGGTTTTGACGCGTCTACAGCAGGCACTTAGGATCTCTCCACACGCGTGACACATAGTATGGAAAAGGGAACCACACACGTGGCAATCCGAACACTTATTTTGAATTAGCGCATCCTCGGAAGTGCAGTCACGAGCCACCACTGTTGTATTGTGAGCGAATCTTTTGAACATTTACGTCTGACATGAGGTATTTAGGCCAATCACAACGTAGAGATTAAATGGCCAATCAGGGACACAGCGCTTTTCAGATCGATGAGTTTTGTACAAAATCAGTGTGTTTCAGGAACAGAATTTGGAAAATAAATTTTTTTAACCATAAACCACACAAACATCATGTATTATACAAAATGCACAAAAATGTTGTTTTTTAGCAATGAAATAGGTGCTCTTTAAGCTAATTAAACCTATTTTTTATAACTTATAGCAACTCTTTACTAATCAAAAAAGAAATTAATTGTAAAAGTGCAACAAGGATTTTTTACAGTGATGTCACGATGAAATATTTATTTGAATTGTTATTCAAATTGCAGATTCATCACACCTCTGACAGATTAAAGCGTGTTTAGAACCTAATGGAAAATGTCAGGTGTGTCAGATATGTTTCAGGGCTTTGTTTAACATATAGGTAAACACAGACCGTACTTTTTTCAACAAAATCACTGATGTGAAAAGATCTCAGGTAACATTTGCCTGTTTAAATGTACCAGAACCTATGCAAAGCGACTTTCAAATGAGAAGTAAATCAACAACAGTAATACAGGTTAGAAAGACGAGAAAATCCACAACAGAGCTTTTTATAGATAGCCTGGAGATGTGTGAGGTGTACGTGGTGAAACAGAAGCAGTCGTTTGTTACTGAACCTTGCATTAGATGTGTATTCAGATGTTTCTTGGAAATTAAAGGCGTGACGCTTTATTGTGAAGAATCTGAGGAGTGCTTCTGTGCTTTTTGTTTATGCCATTCTGTGGTGAATTACACAACTGGTTTGAATAAAAACAAATTTATTTGACACGCATTTCTTGTCTTTTATTTATGCTTCTGTTAAACATAATTAGTTTTCATGATACCCATGTATATAAGAAATGTAAAAGAGCAGGTTTTGAGTCCATGAGATAAGACAGGAATGAAAAACAGAAATCAGGAATGTCAACTGATATCATCATGTCAGATGTTAACACACCATTGAACACATTTGCACATTTCCAGTCTTGCATTTAATTATATCAGCGGGTCCATACAGGATTATAAAACAGATGACACATTGATACACTCTCAGAATTAAAAAAAGTATACACTTTTGTACCTACAAGGTGCATATTGGTACCTCAAATGGTACCGTCCCAGTGACAACTTTTGTACCTTTTCTCTGAGAGTGTATGAATTCACCTTGACATAATGCACCTACGACCACAACCAGCTGTTTAGTTTTCAGCCAGGTTATTTCATCCTTAAAACAAGTGCTTGCAAGAGTATAAATTCTAGCAATATTTATAAACTGTGCAAATTAAATGTACTGTTCGTTAATATTCACATTGGCGGCCGGCAAAATGTCGGTGTGTCGTGACTCGTGTGTTGCTTGTCATGTCAAAATGTTTATTTGGTGTGTCATGGTATCTGCATTGCGTGTCAATCAAAATAAGTGCCTATAAAATAAGTAAAAGAGTCATTTGATATGACGAGCCACATACATGAAGATTTTTGATGAGTTTTGCATTCGTGCCTCCTTGGAAAAGAAGTCACGACCTCCCATTTTTCCCATTTTCAAGAATTTTTTTTTATTTACATTCATTTATTATCTCCCTCTGGTAATAAAAAGGCCATGAAAAAAGTTTAAATGTTTACTTCGTTTTTGGTGTTTTTATATAATTTTGTATTATTATTTTTCTTCCTTTTATCTGATTCAAAGTTGTGTATTGTTTGACTATCCTTGATCCCTTAGCTTTTTTCCTATCTGTTTCTGTTTGTTGGATTGTTATTCTTCATCTTTGTATTCTTTGGCTGTCAAAAGATTAATCATGATTACAAATTAATCGCATACAAAATAAAAGTTTGTTTTTGCATGATGCACACACATGATATATGTATTTAAGAAACATTTACACACACACACACACACACACACACACACACACACACACACACACACACACACACACACACACACACACACACACACACACACACACACACACACACACACACACACACATATACATAAATAAATGTATGTGTGTGTTTAGTTACACACAATACACACGCAAATGTATTATGCAAACACAAACTTTTATTTTGTATGCGATTACTCGTGATTAATATTTTGACAGCTCTAATTCTTAAAGCAACTTTATAACTTTATAAGTCAGGGAACAATTTTAAATAAAAAAAAATTAAAGCCTGTTTTAATCTATTTCTATGTCTGTGAAATTGTTTAAGAGATTTAATAAAATTCTTAAAATGTATGTTCCTCTATGTTAAAATATTGATTATTTTAGTGTATACTCACTTTCTTAAATCTTTCATTTGAATTAAATTGTCTATTTTACATTTTGACATCACTTTAACCTTAATCAAATTAAAGTTAAACAATTTCAGATTGCTTTAAAGAGTTGCTATAACTAAAAACAAGCTAAAATATTAAATAGTAAGTTAAAATGATTTGCACAGCCAGTGTGATTAAAATGAAAGATTTAATAAAGTAAATTTCTTTATTTACGGTGTTCTTGTTTTATAGTTGCCTCAGTTTTTGCTCCTTCTGCTTCTTTGTGTTTATCCCTATGGTTGTGTCATACATTGTTGTTGCCTGTCTTGTGTTGTATAATAAGCAATTAAAATAAAAATACCACATTTGATAAATTCTTGATGATTAAATCTGCAGTAAAAATGAACTTTTTAAAATAAGGCTCTTTTTAAACTTATTCACGAGCGTGAAATTTTTTTCATTACAGGACAGTATGGCGGCATTGTGCATAACTGGCACTTACTACGATATTTACGGTAGTAAACCGTTATTTCTAATCTTGTTCTGTGGCTTTTATTATGAAAAATGTAGGTGTTGTGATTTCTATGTGTGGTGATTACTATGGCAAAGGCTCTGTACTTAATATTTATAAGAGAAACACTCGCCATTGGTAGATAAAAACGCAAAGAAAGCTTTCAAGTTTAATATTCATAAGTATTCAATTTTCATTGGACGTTGACCAGGAATCGCAACCGGGATGTATTTAATATTCATAAGTTATAAATTCACCTCAGTAGGATTCGTAAGTGGGTTTATATGAGTAAATCACATGATTATAAACACATGATCACATGACACAGTATCACTTCTCGTTCAAAATGGCTTTGGGGTGTAACAGGTTTCAGAAATACCCCGCTATTCTCATAATTACATTTGTTTTGTTGTGTTTTTCATGCACTGCCTTGTCCAGAAGATCGTACAGATACGGGAGTCACGCGCATGTTTCTGAATCTAAAGTGGAGGATCAATGGTTCATCCAGAGACTGGATCACTTCAATGGAGCAGACACTCGAGTCTGGAAACAGGTACTTTACTAAAAAAAAAAAAGCTACTGCTGGATTGCATCGATAACTGTGAATATAATGTTTGGTAAATGCACGTGCCATATCTTTTACATTGTATGCAAATGTCTTTAAAAATATATGAGGGTAATATTGTAGTGCATATACTACTTACTTCATTCAAACTTCACACTATCAAATCCAAAACATGACAAAACCATAGTATTTCATGGTATTTATTGTTGGTAAATAAAATTGTGCATACGGTTCAGTGATGTAATCATGCTATTACATTTACAATACATTATATTTACATTTGGCAGACTTTTATAATCAATCGACCTACATTTAAATTCAAGCTATTCATAATCAATCTATGTGGATTTTCCTTTTGGTTTCGAACCCACAACATTTGCAGCGCATGCGCAATGCTCAACTTATTAAACTACACTAAATTTTGCGCAACTTGGATTTATAATAAAATTAAGTTGAAGTAGCTTAACTTAATTCAACTTTATTTATAACTAGTCAAGATAAAAAAAAATAAAAGATGAACTTGAACTTGTCAGTATTACTTAGTGTAAACAATGTTTACTTAATTTTGTAAGTGACGCGTATTCCAACAAAGAAGTAAAATCATGCAGTCTATATAAAAACTATAATAGTCCTGTACAAGTTCACAAGTTTATGCAAATTTTTGCCCCCACCCTTTAGAGATATTTCGTCAATGAGAGTTTCTATAAACCCGGTGGTCCGGTGTTTCTAATGATCGGAGGTGAAGGTCCGGCAAACCCCGCTTGGATGCAGTACGGTACCTGGCTGCTGTACGCGCAGAAACTGGGCGCGTTGTGTTTCCTACTGGAGCATCGCTTTTATGGGAAAAGTCACCCGACAGAGTAAGTACACAAGGATCATTTAGTGTTATCAACGCTAGATGGCGCTAAAAGCATGTCATCTCTATAGTTATAGGCCTACTGGTTTGGACATGAAGGTGTAAGACTTTTATTTATTTTTGGGTGAGCTATCCTTTTGAAATCTGTCATTTCAACCCATAAGTTTACATCTATCCATTTGGCAGATACTTTTATCCAAAACAACTTAAAGCGCATTTCATGTGCATTTGATCATTTCTTAAAAATCAAACCTATGACACCACCCCCTAGGCTTAAAGCTCCTAAATAAAGACTTTGATAATCACAGGGCTGTTTTTGATTGATACCTATAATCCATAAATGACCCAATTCAAAGTTCTGGAATTGTAAAGTTTTCTTATTTCAACTGAAGTGATTATTGATTGATTTTTAAATGTTTTCCTGTGTGTTTTCAGGGACTTGAGCACTGCGAATCTACGTTTTCTCAGCAGTCGGCAGGCACTGGCAGATCTCGCTCACTTTCGCACGGTCACCGCAGCCTCGCGAGGTCTCACTAACAGCAAGTGGGTTGCGTTTGGGGGTTCTTATCCAGGGTCCCTTGCTGCCTGGTTTCGTCTGAAGTATCCACATTTGGTTCACGCTGCTGTGGCGACCAGCGCACCTGTACACGCTACAGTCAACTTTCCAGGTGATCACACACACACGCACGCACGCACGCACGCACGCACGCACGCACGCACGCACGCACGCACGCACACACACACACACACACACACACACACACACACACACACACACACACACACACACACACACACACACACACACACCCTCTTCTGCCTAACATCTCTTAATCATGTTTCTGGATTTATTGCTTTTAAAAAAGTGTGACAACAGCCAAACACAAAACTACAACTTACACAAATTTACTGCATTAATTACGGTAATTTATTCAAACTTCTCTTTTTGTTTGTTTGATTCTCTCTCTCTTTCTTCCTCTTTTTATAATTCTTCGCCTCACTTTCTTTTTTTCCTTTCACTTTTTAATTCTTTCTCTTTATTGTTTCGTTTCTCCTTTCTTTCTTTCTTTCTTTCTTCCTCCTCCTCCTTTATTTTTTCCTTCACTTTTTCTTGCTTTTTACATTTTCACACTTGCTATATCTTCCCGTCACTCTTTCTTTCTTTCTTTTTTCTTTTTTTCTTCCTTCCTTCCTTCCTTCCTTCCTTCCTCCTCCTGTTTTTCCTCTTCACCTTTTCTTTCTTTCTTTCTTTGTCCTTCTTTTTCCCTTTACCCTTTCTTTCTTTCTTTCTTTCTTTCTTACCTCTTTTATATCATTCCTTCACTTTTTCTTTCTTTCTTACATTCTCACACTCACTATATCTTCCCTTCAATATTTCTTTGTACCTCCTTTCTTTATTTCTTTCCTTTTTCTCCTTTCTTTCTTTCTTCCTTCCTCCTCCTTTATTTTTTCCTTCACTTTTTCTTGCTTTCTTACATTCTCACACTTCTATATCTTCCCGTCACTCTTTCTTTCTTTCTTTTTTTCTTCCTTCCTTCCTCCTCCTGTTTTTCCTCTTCACTTTTTCTTTCTTTCTTTCTTTGTCCTTCTTTTTCCCTTTACCCTTTCTTTCTTTCTTTCTTACCTCTTTTATTTCATTCCTTCACTTTTTCTTTCTTTCTTTCTTTCTTACATTGTCACACTCACTATATCTTCCCTTCAATTTTTCTTTGTACCTCCTTTCTTTATTTCTTTCCTTTTTCTCCTTTCTTTCTTTCTCCTCCTTTTTTTACTTCAATTTTTCTTGCTTTCTTACATTCTCACATTTCTATATCTTCCCGTCACTCCTTTATTTTTTATTTTTTTTTCTTTATTTTTTCTTTCCTTCCTTCCTTGCTTCCTTCCTTCCTTCCTTCCTTTTTTCTCTTCACTTATTCTTTTTTTTCTGTCTTTGTCTTTCTTCTTCCCTTTCATTCTTCCTCCTCCTTTATTTTTTCCCTTTACTTTTTCTTTCTTCCTCCTTTCTTTATTTTTTTAAGCTTTTTTCTTTCTCTCTTTCTTTCTCATCTATCTCTTCCCTTCACTTTTTCTTTCTTTATTTTTCCTAGTTTTCTACTTCCCTTTACTCTTTCTTTCTTTTTTCTTTTCTTTCCTTCTTTATTTGTTCCCTTTTTTCTTTCTTTATTTTTTCTTTCTCCCCCTTTATTTCTTGCCTTTACTTTTTCTTTTTCCTGCTCTCTTTCTTTTTCCCGCTCTCTTTCTTTTCTTCCATTTTTTCTTTCTTTCTCTCCCCTCTCTCTCACATTTATTTCTTCCTTTTACTTCTTCTTTCTCCCCCTTTCTTTCTTCCCTCTTTTTCTCGCTCTCTTTCTTTTTCCTGCTCTCTTTCTTTTTCCCGCTCTCTTTCTTTTCTTCCATTTTTCTTTTGTTTATGTCTCCTTTATTTTTTCCCATTTTTTTTCTTTCTTTCTCTCCCTTTCTCTCACATTTATTTCTTGCTTTTACTTTTTCTTTCTTTCTTTCTTTCTCTCACTCTCTTTCTTCCCCTTTTCTTTCTTTATGTCTCCTTTATTTTTTCCCTTTTTTCTTTCTTTCTCTCCTCCTCTATCACATTTATTTCTTCCCTTTACTTTTTTCTTTTTTTCTTTCTTTCTTTCTCTCTCTATCTCTCTCATACAACTCTTTCTTCCCTTCACTTTTTTATTCTTTCTTTATCTCCATTTCTTCTCTTCACATTGCCTTCTTTCTGTTTCCCCTTCCTTCCTTATTTGTTTTCTTTATTTTTCCCTTATTTTTTTTGTTGTTTTCTTTCTGTTTCTTTCTCCCCTGACGATAACAGCTGGATGCCACCATGAAAACAGAGCATCTATGTACAGTGATCTTACACCTACTCACACTTGGATTAATCACAGGTCTCCTGTAGGAGCTTATTATATCTGTCCTTATATTTAAAATAGCACTCAGTGCAGACAGTACTATAAAAATAAATAGGCGGTTAATTATGTAGATTGAACAACTGTCTCTCTCTCCAACCCACTCATTGTAAGAGACACAAGACTCTCTGTGTGAATATAACTTAAGGGAAAATATGTGTTTGTTTGACCTGTGAGCACATCTCA
Organism: Misgurnus anguillicaudatus; assembly: GCF_027580225.2. Taxonomy (NCBI): domain Eukaryota; kingdom Metazoa; phylum Chordata; class Actinopteri; order Cypriniformes; family Cobitidae; genus Misgurnus; species Misgurnus anguillicaudatus. Next base: position 39,487,950 of record NC_073360.2, on the reverse strand, counting down.
AGCCCTCCATCATTGTGGTGAGACATGAAATGGCACCAGATGACTCCATGTTAGTCTAGTGAGTCTAAACGGTATGTGGTTTATTGGACAGTGCTTTGCAGTAATGTTGGCTCGAGTCAAGCATTGCTCCTCAGATAGTAAATAGAGAAGATGGCACTGGCCTCTTTCACACAGGATTTCTTTGTGTGCGATGCTTAGATCATTCCTGATCCAGAACAATAGCCTCTCATCTCATTTATTCTCGTCTCGCCTCCTCTATCCCTCTCTCCTGCACACAATACTTTAGCTTATGTTTAGGGTTAGTGATCTGAACAAACTTTTGACCCTAAGTAACTTATGCAACAAGGCTATTACGTTTTTATTGATGACCTAGTAAATGATAAATGATTCAAATATTCCTGATTGATTTCTAGATACTGGTTAATATAGAGATTTTGTGGTCTTTTAGAAACCACCCAGTAGGAACCCTGTGGCAAAGTGCATACAGCATCATAGGAACACTCCGGTAACCATATAGTGTGGCGAAAATGGGTATTGTCTGGACAGGCATCACTCACATACTGTATTTTTATTGTGTAATGTGATTTTATAATAGCAACATGTTCCTCTGTGGTTTTAGAGTATTTAGAGGTGGTTTGGAGATCACTGGCAGCGGAGAATCCCGAGTGCCCACTGCTGGTGAAGAAAGCGTCAGATGCATTGGTGGCTAAACTTGGTGACCCAAAAACCTATGATAACATCACCAAAGACTTCAGGTAACACACACCATCTCTTAGAGATTATGTAGAAGACTCCTGAATGTTATTTTATTACAGGACACATATGCAAAATCCACTTTTACGAGGTGTTTGGACATAAATGTGTGTTGGCAGTGTTTGAACACAACAACCCTATAATGACAAAAATCCATCCTTTCCTCCTCCTTTAATCCCTGTTTAGAAATCTTGTTTTGATTCTCGTGTTAATGTGATGTCACACTGCTAAAGCCCCACCCACAGCCTGACTGACTCGTTAATTTTACATTTTTAAATGTGTTTGTTAGGACATTGTAGCGCTATTTCGACTAAAGATACTATTGTCTCAGACTGTGTTCACAGGAATCAGATCTATTTTTAACCAAAAGCGCTCACTGTCTGTTGGTAACTGTCAGTTCACACCAGCCGCGTTTGAGGCGTCAAATCCACGTCTACTGCGTCTTGTTTGCAGCTTGAACATTTTGACTTTAAATTTGCTTCATTCGCATGTGATATTCTAGTCATCGAGACCTTCACGCTCGCTTCCTGTAATCACGTCACTACTAGAGCAAGTTTCAACTCACGCATTTCCTGCGGCAATGCTCAGTTCGCACTATTTGCGCAAACTAGACTGGTGAATGAGGCGGAATCGCGTCTACCAGGCCGCGCTAAACGCCTCATTCGCGCCGTGAGACCTCCAGACGCGCGTCAACGTGTCTTCACATTTATTTAAAGGTGCAGTGTGTAAATTTTAGCGACATCTAGTGGTGAGGTTGAGAATTGCAACTAACGGCTTAGTCCACTGCTCCCCCCTCGCTTTTGAAACACATAGATAACCTATGGGAGCAGCCACCGGACATCAGAGACAACTTAGTAAAAAATTTTCCGTTTTCTCTAGAAAAATGCCGGCACAAAATGGTGACTTCCATGTAAGGGGACCCTCTGTGTATGTAGATAAAAAGGTCTTGTTCTAAGGTAATAAACACATAACGGTTCATTATGAAAGGGCTTTATACACCACTGATAATATAGTTTTGTATATTATTTTGCATTTCTGTTAAGAGAATAACTGTTTAAAAATAACACACTGCACCTTTAACATTGAAATCTCTAGCTCTTGACACCTTTACCGCGGCTGGTGTGAACGCAGCATAAGGGAGTGAGGAGCTGTAGCTTATTTGCATTTATAGGTTGTTACGTCCCTTCCTTTAAGTCTAGGGGAAGGAGGGGTTGTAACAATTAAATAAAAAACTAAAAATAATAATGAACCTAAATGGCTGACGGTCACATCAATCCCCTGATCCAGAAGAAACGGCACAACAAGATTTACCAACAAACTTAGTTTATTTGTTGATGTTAAATAATCATAAAGTAAGCAAATCTTCAGGAGAGGGCAAGGCCAAAATAACAAACAAAACAGATCTAACTATTAAAGTAACCTCTAAATAACTACCAAAGAAAAGGACAAACCAAACAACAGAGTCTTACCTTTCTTCCTAACTAAATATAAACATCTACAAAAGTTTACAAATTAAATGGCACCCTCTCCCTACCGCTCATCAACATAAATAAATTAAGTGTTTACATAAATTGAGAACAACACGCATTCTCAGAAAGTAAGAAAGAATAAAATAAAAAAAATAAAGTCCACAGCAATGATTGTTGAATCAATAAACAGTTATTTCAGAATTCACAAAGTCAAACTCAGACCACACTTGGTCTGCACACTTCTGAATCAGGACAAAGAGTGAGCGCGTTGCCGTCAGCACCCAAACGTGGTTTCACTGCTCTCTTATGCTGGTTTGCCGTTCACTCACTGATGTCCTTCAGCTGGAGCCTAATTAGCAACCTGCTACACACACAGAGAGAGTGAGAGAAAGAGAGAGAAAACACACATGCCCAATAGATGTCACAAACCCCAAATTATATAACAAATACGTCCACAGGGGACGTAACACCCCCACCACAAAGAATGCAGTCAAGATCTCAAGAAAAAAAATAAAAAAAAAAATAAAGCCCAAATAGTCACTACACTCTCTATAATGGACAATACATTTCATTTGAACCTTCTCATGCTCTAGAAAGAGCATCTGCCATTACATTTTCTACTCCCTTCTTGTGCATGATATCCAAGTTGTATTCCTGTAAACCAAGAGACCACCGCAGCAATCTCTGGTTAGTACCAGACATACGAGAGAGAAAAACAAGAGGGTTGTGGTCAGTATAAACTACAATGGGGTTTAGGCTATTTCCAAGGTACACATCAAAATGTTTAAGAGCCAACAACAGTGCAAGGGCCTCTTTTTCAATAACACTGTAATTCTGTTGAGCTCCAATGAACTTCCTAGAAAAATAGGAGACAGGATGTTCAACACCACTTTGATCTTCTTGCAATAATACTGCTCCAGCACCACTGTCACTTGCATCCACCTGTAACTTAAAAGGTTTAGAAAAATCAGGGGCACAGAGAACAGGAGCTTGACACAGAAGATCTTTTGCAGCCTCAAAGGCAAGTTGACAGTCAACAGACCACACAAACTCTCGTTTTGTGCTCAGGAGATCAGTAAGTGGACAGACCAAGGTGGAAAAATTTGGACAAAATGCTCGATAGTAACCACTCATCCCTAAAAAACGTCTCAACTCTCGTTTATTAGATGGAACAGGAAACTCCAGAATGGCTAATACCTTAGCATCAATAGGCTTTACTGTTCCCTGACCAACTTGCTTTCCCAAGTAGGTGATAGTACCCTTAGCAAACTCACACTTTGCTAAGTTGAGGGTTAATGAGGCAGCTTCCAAGCGGCTACAAACTTCTCTTAGTGTCTCCAAATGTTGCACCCAATCATCAGAATGAATTACAATGTCATCAAGGTACACCTCACAATCTGACACTCCTGAGAGGACCTGATGCATCATTCTTTGAAATGTGGCTGGTGCATTTCTCATGCCAAAAGCTAGGACTGTATATTGTAAAAAACTATCAGGCGTTACAAAAGCAGAAATCTCAGATGCACGTTCAGTGAGGGGCACCTGCCAGTAACCCTTCAGTAAATCCAGTTTAGTAACAAATTTTGCTGAACCCAACTTATCTACACAATCCTCAATCCTAGGAAGAGGAAAAGAGTCTGGCTTTGTCACATTATTAACCTTACGGTAATCTGTACAAAACCGAAAAGTCGAGTCAGGTTTAGGAACGAGTAGGCAAGGAGAGCTCCATGGGCTCTGGCTGGGCACTGCCATACCATGACGTAGCAAATACTGAACTTCTGTCTGCATAACCTCTCGTTTTCGAGGATTTATCCTATATGGATGTTGCTTTATTGGCTTGGCGTTCTCTACATCTATATCATGAACACATAAAGATGTTCTACCAGGCACATCACCAAACAGGGTGGAAAAATCATTCAACAGCTTTATTACATCACTGGATCGATCACTAGTAAGATGAGAAAGAAAACCAGGAAGATCATTTAAGATCACAGAATTCTGAAGACGAGAAGGAAAGAGAGAGACATCTTTACTTTGTAAATCAATCTCATCTGAAGGAGAGTTAACTACTAAGTTCACTATAGCTGTAGAAACAGTACTAGCTGAAGTTTGCTTTACTTTAGTCTCAGATTCCCGATCCACATAAGCCTTAAGTCGATTCACATGGCATACACGACTTTTGCTCCTTCGGTCTGGTGTAGCAACAACATAATTTGTCTCATTTAACTTCCTCTTAATCACATATGGACCAGCAAATTTAGCTTGCAAAATTGATCCAGGAACTGGTAATAAAACCAACACTTGATCACCAGGAGAAAAATCTCGTTTCACACTTTTGGTCTCAAATCGACACTTCATTTCGGTCTGGGCTTCCGACAGATGTAGCTTAGCCAATTCATGTGCCTTATGTAACCTTTCACAAATAGAAGTCACATAATCATCAATAGCTACAGTTTTAAGAGGTTGGCTTTGTAACTGTTCACTTAGTAATTTTAATGGCCCACGCACAGTGTGCCCAAACACCAGTTCAGCAGGGCTGAACCCAAGAGATTCTTGCACAGACTCTCTAGTTGCAAACATCAGATAAGGAAGCCCCTCAACCCAGTCTTTACCAGTTTCAATGCAGTAACGTCGTAGCATGGTCTTAAGAGTTTGGTGGAACCTCTCTAAAGCTCCTTGTGACTCAGGATGGTATGCAGTAGACAATTGATGGGTAATGCCAAGCATCTCCAAGGCTTGTTTAAAAACTTTAGAGGTAAAATTAGAGCCTCGATCACTTTGAATTACTCTTGGTAATCCAAAAGTGGTACAAAACTTAAGGAGTTCTTTTACCACCACTTTAGCTCTCAGTGTACGTAACGGAACTGCTTCACAAAAACGAGTTGCTGCACACATTATTGTTAAGATGTACTGATGCCCTTCCTTCCCTTTTGGAAGTGGTCCAACACAATCAACAATCAATCTGTCAAATGGATCATTTATAATGGGAATTGGACAGAGGGGTGCGGGAGGAATTTTCTGATTTGGCTTGCTCGCCATCTGGCAGACATGACATGACTTACAGAATTTCACAACAGAGGCCTTAAGACCAGGCCAAAAGAAATATTTAATAATGCGGTGATAGGTCTTAGTTACCCCGACATGTCCAGCTAAAAGATTCTCATGGGCAAGTCGCAGGACCTGTTGCCGATAGTCAAAAGGCAACACTATCTGCTGTGTCTCTTGCCACCCTAGCTCTTCTTGTTTTGGTTTCCACCTCCGCATTAACAAGCCATGTTCCCAAAAATAAGTTACTCCTGCAATGGAATCATGAACATTATGCTCAGCAGCCTTTATACATTTCATTAAAGAAGGGTCTGCCCTTTGTGCTGCCGCTAAATGATCCTTTCCCACTTTCAAAGTTTTAAGATCTACTGCTTCTTCAGCAAATGATGTTTGAGAGTCAGGATCTGGCAATACAGACAACTCGCACTCAATAGCATGAGGCACCTCCTTAGCCATGAATGAATCTGACAAATCCACTACTTCCTTAAACTTCTGTGCTTGAGCACGAGTAATGGCACAAGCAGGGAACACTGAAGGAAACTTCTCCAGTAATTCTAAATTTTGGGAAGTATTAGGTACATGAGACACAATTGGTGCAGGGAAGACTACGCCACCAGCAAGATCATTCCCAAGAATTAAATCAACACCATCAACAGGTAACTGTTCACGTACAGCTAAGTTGACTGGGCCATTAACAATGTCAGACTTCAAGTACACAGTATGAAGTGGTACATTGACACAACGCATTTCAATTCACACACATGAAAAAGTTTTTTTTTGCCCCCACCCAAATAGGGGTATTTTGGACATGCTATAAAAGATCTTTGGGGTATTTTGAGCTGAAACTTCACAGACACATTCTAGGCACACCCGAGACTTATATTACATCTTGTACAAATGGGCATAATATGTGACCTTTAATGAACTTTTATTGATGCATTACATTTATACATTTGGCAGATGCTTTTATCCAAAGTGTTCATTGGGAAATGAACCCCTGACCTTTTGTGCCACAAGCACAATGCTGTATAAGTTGTGCTACATGAACACAATACACTAAAGTCACAATATAAAATGGCATTTGTACACCGCCGCATGGCTACAGCTTTTCTTGTGTAGTGCAAATATGTTTATCTTTAACGCGCCTGCCATGAAAAGCCGTGTCTGCTGATGAGGCGGGATTTTGGGTGCACAACCAAGGCGTGTGGACCGACTTCGCTCCACCCCCATTTTGCAGCTTCCCGTCTCCTATTGAAAATTAACTAGACACTCGTGACTGCCGTGTACCATGTGAAACACCCATAATCCATCAAACTTAAGTGATTTTTCAAGTGAAACTTAATGTTTAGTATAGTCATAATGAATTATAGAATATGTTGTTTTTATGTGCTGGATTTTGCTAAGATATCTATGGTATTATTAACAAACTTTATTTTATTAACATCCCTCTTTACTGTATGTCTTGCTTATGTCAGCAGAAAAGTCATTAGTATTACCTTAGACATTATTTCACTTGATTTATGAAAACAAAATAACATGCACTGATAAATCGTACATGGTAGGAACATTTGTGTCAGTTTTATTTTAGTCTATATATAATCAATAATAAAGATATTAAGGTTATATTTTCATATACATTATGTTCTTTACATTATGTAGGATTTTCATGTCACAAAAAAGTAACAAAAAATGGCAGACTTTTTGTAAGAGTATGGTTATGTGAGCGTGTGTGTGTGTGTGTGTGTGTGTGTGTGTGTGTGTGTGTGTGTGCGCGCATGCATGGCAGGTGTGTTTTGGCAGAACTCAAAAGGCCTTTTCTGTTCCAGCCACTGGACTGTGACTATCCTGGTCTCGGTGTCCTTCTTAGTTACGATTGGCTTAAAGTGTGTGTGCATGCATCTGTGTGTGTGTCTGTCTGTGTGATGAAATTCTGATATCCTGGAATGCCGCCTGGGCTTATAGCACTGATATGGACCAAGGTCACTGGTCTGATCTCGACTGACAGAAAGAAAATGCATATAAATGCATAATGCATAATGTTCAGGATGCTGTGAGATACACAATTTTAAAGTGTCATTTATAGTCGTGCGTAGGTTAGGTGTAGGCTGTATGTAGCCTGACGCGCACCTCACCAAAAAAAATTTTTATGCGGACTGCAAGGGCTGTGATAAAAAAATGCATTTCTTCGTAGGTATTTCCATTTGTGACAGTGAGAACAAAGATGGGCCAAGTTGAGGAGTAATTTAACTCAAACTGCAACAAAAGTTGCTGCCTATTTACCTCCATCATTACTGTCTTCTCAAATCATACACAACAAGCTGCTGCTTCTTTTTCATTTGGGGGTTTGGTGGTCAAGCTGTTGCTTCCTTAGCTGTGCATACCTGTGGTCTGCATGTGTAATTGCACGTCAATGCGGATGACGACGCAGAAGTATATATGAAAACCGATGCGTAGCCTATAGCGTTGAGGTTACACAGTAGGTCCAACGCACAACTACAATGAGCCCTTAAGCAACGTGCGTGTTTGTAAATTGCATGTTTTCGCAAATGTAGCACGTCATCCGTGTATTTCATGCATGCAAGAAAATGTATGGGAGCACTTTATTTTACAGTACGTGTACTTACCTTTTACATATATGGTAAATATGTTGTACTTACAGACAAATGTGTGGTTCTTACTTTTGAGTATCTACATGGTGATTAAATGGTATTATTACTTTACTTATAAGTGGTACATACTTGGTAGTTATTATGTAACTCTAGATAAGTACTGGGTATTACCAGATACATACTTATAGTGTAGGTATACTGTAATTAACAATAAACATACCTGTACTTACAAATTAATGTACAATATAAGTATTCAGTACTTACAGGCAAGTGCGGGTTAATGACAGGTACTTATAGTGTACATATATGATAACTAATAATAACAAACACCACTGTACTTACAAATTGTATATACACGGTAAATGTATAGTACATACAGGCCAGTGTAAGTTAATGACAGGTACTTATAGAAGTATCTTTGTCCTTTATTGTACCATTTAAGCCCAACAATGCATATTATTTTATGATCTTACTAGTTAATATAACTAACAGTGGCATATGTATACTATGCTATATGTAGGGTCACATATGCATACTGCAGAAATAGTATCATAGTATGATAAACAGACTTTCCCAACTTGTGTATAGATTACTGTGTGTAGATTAACCGGTTCTCTCTCTCTCTCTCTCTCTCTCTCTCTCTCTCTCTCTCTCTCAGGCTGTGCTCTAAGCTACAGATCCAGTCTAAGGTGGACTCTGCAAGTCTTTTAGAGGCTCTGGCCGGAAATTTCATGGATGTGGTGCAATACAATGAGGACAATAGGGCTTTTGAGGGTGTGAGTGTGACAGACATGGATGTTAAAAACAGCGATTGAGCAACATCCACGCTGATGTTTCATTTTGATATTAATCCTGTTTGTACTTTGAACCAGGAACTTCTGCACATAATAAATTGCCTTTAATTTATTGATTTTTGCACAGAAAAATCAGCAGTGTTAAATGAACGCTGCCTGTGCAGATAAGGGGTTTGTGTGTCTTCAGATTACTAATAAGCCGCTGGGGTTCAGAACAGCAGAAGCTCTTAGAGGTGCAGGATTGAGTTACAGCTACTTTCCGAAAATGAATGATGTGGACTCCATGCAAGAGAGAAAGAAAGAGGGAAAATATATTTTGTGGAGCCATATTTATAAACGCGTCTGTACAGTACTGAAACTATTAAGCTGGTACTCACGTTCATACTACACACGTCAAATTTATCCTGTTTATGCTGAAAAGGTAATAGCTTCACTCATTTGTCCTTTTCAAAAAAAAAAAAAAGGGGGCTGACGATCGTTGGATGTTGGTTCATTCACAGTGCCAATGTTTTTCTTGAATCTGTGCATTCATTCACACACGTAAAGACATGACCTGACGTGTAATGTAATTGTAATCATGCACTTGGTGATTTTTTTCTTTCATTATTATGCATGATTTCCTCTCTTGAGAAACTACGCATATGCTTCACATTATAAGCGGCTTTGTCGATGTGTGTCGCTTGTCTTTTTCAAAAGAGGCGTTTCTAAATCTGGTTGTCGTAAACAAATGAGTACCGTCCACTGAAGTAACTGACGAGAGACGGATGACGTGAACTCCACTGCTTCGTACTTATTGGTATTTACTCCCGAAGCCGCTCATCATTTGCATAAAGTTAAACATTTCTCAACTTTGTCGTGTGACTGGTCGCCAACGGTCACTGTCGCCGAAAGTCGGCAAGCTTCCATTGAAATCAATGAGATTGCGTCGCTCTGCTACTGCTAGTCGCTGCTAGTCCATAGACTGTAAAAAAAGATGGATGACGCAACGGCGCCTCCCTCCATTGTAATGAATTGAAGCCAAAAATGTCTGACCACGGTCGCCGCCACGTTACGTAAAAACGTCAGTTTGGAGCCAAGGCATGCGCAGAAGGAATCGTCCGTGGAGCCAGAGGCAGAGCCGCGGAATAAAACTTCTGCCCAAACGCTCGTGCGACCAATTCAACCATGCCAATCATAACGACACGCCCCGTTTCTTTAGCATCAAATTACTAGCTAAAATGAAACTTATCACAAAAATAAACACTTGAACATATATCAGCATGATAACAACTACTTGAAAGGACCAGAAATATCTTTCGGCAACTTTTGCTGAAAGTGTAAATATTTTTTTTATTTAGAGCAGAGTCCCATTCATTAGAATAGAGATGGCGGGGTTTATGACTTGTACTGCAGCCAGCCACCAGGGGGCGATCAAAGAGCCACCGGCTTCACTTTTTAAGACTGACCCTACAGTCACATTAGCTACAAAAGTGAACGACACCGAGCGACACGCACTCGCTTGATGGGCGTTCCTTGGCTAGTTTCTAAAAGCGGTATCAAAAGTCCCTTTAGAGGTATTGTTAAGTTACAAGAACGGTGTTTTTGGATTTAAAAGTATTTATTTCTCGATAAAAATAACAAAATATATGAGATAAAATGCCAAACTTATCAGATATATACATAAATACGCATTTTCCGCCATCTTGAATTATTTTCTCAGACTCGACCACAGACCTACGTCACGCTGCTCCTTCACTCCGATTGGCAGTCGCTTTGTCGCATCGCTCAGCATTTGCATAAAATAGCATGCTTGTCTATTTTGGCCCCGCCTTGCTCACGCAGCGGCGAGCTCGTCGCTTGTCGCTGGCAAACGGCCACTTCCATTGAAAATGAATGGTAGCCTGTCGCTCTGTCACGCGGTACCGCAACATTCAATAGGAAAATTCAATTGCAGTACCCACCGTTTAACCTGAAGAGGGGAGCACTCTCTTTACACCATATATTGTAGCATTGAAACACTTTATACCCAAATGTCAAAAAAGTTACTCAAATCAATGAACAGCACTAACAAATCCCCATTCTTACAGATCATAAACTAAAAAAAGTTGGTTTACGGTTTAGTTACTCTTTAAACCGCTGTGTCAAAGAGCTAAATGATAACTACATTTTTGCGACAACGCACGGCACTACGACACACCCCTTACAATATTGTTCCTGCCTTTAGTTCACACAGTACGCGTTCCAGAAATGTTACAGCAATGTTACAAAGTCCCCTTTACGAGAGCGATCCCAAAAGCATTTTCTGGGATTTATGCGCTTTGTGTTATAAGGGTTATTGAGAGTCAGGTATTATCTTTGAATAATCTGCACTTTTATCTCTTCCTGGATTAACACTCTTTATCAGAGAAGGACGAAACTCTGTTCACATTCCAGTGAATTCTTTCAGATTAACACAGATGTGGATACAAGCCAGTAAACACACACACACACACACACACACACACACACACACACTCCTGGCATGGTCCAAGCAGGTATTAAGTGTTTAAGAGGAATTTGGATTAAGAGGTGTGTCTCTGTAATCAGAGTCCAATCTCGGTACGTTCTGGAGAATTTTGGGTTCTGATAGATTACTGTCTCCATCCTGATTATGAGAGACTGAGACTTTTGTCCTAAAATGCCTTTTCTTTGTATGCCGCCAAATATTAAAATGTTAAAAATATTAAAGGGATAGTTCACCAGTAATAATTTACTCGCCCTCATGTTGTTACAAACCTGTATTTATTCTGCTGAACTGAAATTAAGATATTTAGATAAATGACGGTAAGCACACAGTAGACGGCACCTATTGACTTCCATATAATTTGTTTTTCCTACTATGAAAGTCAATGGGTGCCCTCAGCAGTGTGCTTGCCTTAAGTATCTTAATATCTTCTTTTGTGTTCAACACATACAGGTTTAAAACAATTTGAGGGTGATGCAATTCCATTGTGTATCTATTTAGACGTGTGCATTTGTGTGTTACAGGGTGTTGTGGGCACTAACATCACCATTAAGGTGTTGTGTGGCATAATGTTGGACTCATCGTTAGGTGACCCGTACGACCGGTACGCTGCAGTGGCTCAACTGATGCAGAAGACGTTCTCTCAGTCCTGCACAGACGTCCTGTACAAAAACTACATCCAGGAAATGAGCAACACGAGCTGGAGCGGCCCAGCAGCTGGAGGAGGTGTGTGTCTTCACTAACAGTATTTTAATTGCGCAATGATTAGGTGTGTGTTCTTGTTTACACACAGTATGGCTTTTCCTAAGTTGCGCAAGTAGTGTTTAAGTCTCTGTGATCCATTTTAGTGCTTTATTGGCTTCACGTACAGGAAGTGTATCGGTTCACTTTCCCACATTTTTATGGGGTTTTCCTTTCTTTCCTCACTTCACATCTATTCATGAGCTGTATTTTTATCCGGTCTTAAAGGGCACCTATTATGCCCATTTTTACAAGATCTAATATAAGTCTCAGGTGTGCTCAGAATGTGTTTATATAGTTTTAGATTAAAACACCCCACATATCATTTATTTATAGCATGTCTAAAATGCCCCGTATTTGGGTGTCCCATACCTTTAAATGCAAATGAGCTACAGATCCTCACTCCCTTACCAAAAGAGACAATAGTCCCGTACACACTGCATATTAATTCAATTGTCACTTCACCTTTTAATGCTTAATCCTGTTCTGTACACACACACTTCAATAATTTACAGGACTGACAACTGCATTCTACAACCGAATTAACTCCTGCAAAATGCAGGTAGTGACAACCGCATTTACAGAAACTCTGCATACTGTGTACATAACCGAACAACTAGTAGTTAATCAAGTGTTTAAACGTGCATCATGGACATGACAGGTCTCTCTTCTGAAAAAAGAAATGCCTAGAAAGGGAAAAGTCTTCTGTATGTGCGGTGCAGAAAATGACAGAGGCACGAGCGTTTACTGACTAGTGTTGCCAGTTCTTGCACTAAAAATAATATATAATAAACCCAAATAAATCCAAATGCTTTACCTCAAAGATCAAAATATTGGGACCGGCACCTTTACACTTCAATAACATCAAAAACTTAATGGCTTCATGATCCAAAAGCCATAGACGGTAAGCACCAAAACCTGGCAACACTGCAAGACAGCGCGCTGTGAACCAGCCTCACAAATGCGTACAACACACCACGCCAAGACGGAGGTTTATTGCAAAACATAACGGTGTTAAATTATTTTGGTCAAAGCTGTGAGTGAAGAGCATGCGAGATGGCAGAACGTTGCTATTGTTATCTCTGTCAATCATCACACTTTCGGGAGTGATTCTTGTTCCGTACAGACATAAAGCAAGCATTTAGGGGATTCACTCCCGCATTTAGATGCAGTTGTCACTCCTTAAAAAGTTTGCAGTCTGTACGAGGCAAGTGAGCGCTTAAAATAAAGTCTGAGACAATAGTATCTCACTATTGAGATATGGCGGACAGTTTACAACTGGCTGAGGGCGGAAACAAGGGTAATGCAGGACTGTCAGTCAGTGACCATGGGCAGGGCTTTATTAGTGTGACATCACTAATTTTGGTTTAATGAAGGTTAAAAAGGAAGGAATGGGTGGATTTTTTCTTTTTAGGGTGGTTGTGTTCACACACTGGCGACGCACATTTTTGTACAAACACTTTGTAAAAGTGAATTTTGCATAATAGGCGCTCTTTAAAGGGACACTCCACTTTTTTTGAAAATACTCATTTTTCAGCTCCCCTAGAGTTAAACATACGATTTTTACAGTTTTGGAATCCATTCAGCCGATCTCCGGGTCTGGCAGTACCACTTCTAGCATAGCTTAGCATAATCCATTGAATCTGATTAGACCATTAGCATCGCATTAAAATTAAGCAAAGAGTTTCAATGTTTTCCCTACTGAATATATTCCCTATGACTCTTCTGTAGTAACATTGTGTACTAAGACCGACAGAAAATTCAAAGTTGTGATTTTCTAGGCCGATATGGCTAGGAACTATACTTTCATTCTGGCGTAATAATCAAGGACTTTGCTGATGGCTGTAGCAGGCGTAGTGATATTATGCACTGACGAAAATATTCCCCTGCCATTGAAAGTTACTAAGGGGACTATTTTCGGCTGCTGCGTAATATCATTGCGCCTCCTGCAGCCATGTTACGGCAGCAAAGTCCTTGATTATATGCCAGAATGAGAGTATAGTTGCTAGCCATATCGGCCTAGAAAATTGCATTTCATAGGCAAAAACCTCTATAATTGAATGTCATCTTGTTCATCAGTAATGTTGCATACATGCTAAATACTTTGATAGCTAGAATGAAACTGAATTTAGTGTGTGTGTATTTGTTTAGGACGGCAGTGGGTCTATCAGACTTGCGCTGAATTTGGATTTTATCAAACCACGGATTCACCAAACCAGCCTTTCAGTGGATTTCCCTTACAGTGAGTGTCTGAAATGTCATGTTTTATTTTGTATAGGCTTAACCTTTGCCTCATACTTAAAGGGATAGTTCACCCAAAAAATGAAAATCCTGTACTTTACTCACATTCGTCTTGTTACAAACTTGTATGAATGTCTTTATTCTGAACAAAAGAAAGATAATATTAATCAAGCAGGAAACAGAAGCACCCTTGACTTCCATAGTAGGAAAAATACCACTATGGAAGTCAATAGTGCTCAAAAACAATTTGGTTACAAACATTGCTCAAAATATCTTCCTTTGTGTCCAGCAGAACGACATTAATACAGGTTTGTAACAACATGAGGGTAAGTAAATTATGACTTTTTGGGTGAACTGTCCCTTTAAGGTTTTACCTCCAGCAGTGTGCTGATATATACAATCTGAGCACCTCGTTGGACGATGCAGTTCAGCAAACCAATGAGGAATATGGAGGATATGACATTAAAACAACACGGATTGTTTTCCCAAATGGTTCGATTGACCCCTGGCACGCTCTCGGGATAACTCGGGACATCACGGATGACCTTCCAGCTGTATTCATCAAAGGTCAGAGGTCAATGCTTTGTATCACTTTTTTTATATTTTTAATAATATTCCTCTCTTCATTACTGTTTGTGTTTTTGTCTCAGGGACGGCTCATTGTGCTAACATGTACCCAGCCCGAGCAGAGGACCTTCCTCAACTGGGTCTGGCACGGGACCACGTCTTTCTTTTGCTAAAAAAGTGGCTGGCCGAGTGATGGACGATCAACAAAGCCAATCAGATACACAGCTTTGATGACTTGCATGTAATGTAATGTAATGTAATGAGGCACCAGAAACAACTGCTGATGTGCCTCGGTACTAATGCACTGTAAATAAAGCATTTTCTTTCTTTTGAAACAAGATGAAAGTCATGATTTCACAACCAATGTAATACTGTATGTTTATGAAAGAGTAAATGAAGTGCTTTTTCTTCAGTCGCCTTTTGTATATTTTGGAAATTTTTCAATAAAGCTGCTTTTAAGAGTTTGAAGACATGATTATTGAGTCATCTGAATGTGTCCACACAAATGTCTGAATTTGTGTGTGGTTGATTTTTTTTAAAGCAATATGACCTAGATGAAGCCAAGTGAAAGTCGTCGGAACACGTTAACGTTATAGTGAAAGGTTATGAAGACATTTTTGCAGAATAGGACCAAGCAGTGTTTGTTTAATAGCAGTATTTTAAAAGGAAAAAGTTAGATTAGTTGATAAACAAGCCCAAATGTTTTTTTTCACCAGCTTACAATTGAACCGCCTGGAATTATGTTTTAATTGTGGTATCATGAAAAACCCACTTCAGTGTGCGTTTTACGACAAATGGAAAATGACTGCTTTGAGATTGTTGTGATGACATAAATTTGCAGCTGTGTAGTCAAATATAAATCAAATTGTAACTTTCCACACACACACACACACACCAGGGTTCGGTCATGATGACTGGACCGCTCTCTGTGTTTATTTTCAAAACCGCTAATACGACAAAGAACCCAAAGGGCACATGGAGTGAAAGCATCCATTTTCTACTATAATAACAACCAAAGTCTGTGTATATTATTCAGAGGAATGTCTAAGTTAATATAGGAAGAGATGCAAAAACCCCCAAAGTGCATCTGACATGTTAGCATTAGCATTTTCTGCCAACAAACGGGTATTAGTGAATGACCTGAGGCCGGGATTAAGCGGATTTAAAACAAGTGTATTTGATGAACGTGTAATACATGCCGAGGGCCTTCGGTTAATTTCAATATCTCATTTTTGACTCATTTTAGTGGATTTTGCATCTAAGCAAATATATATATATGCTTTGTAAAGACAGCAGTATTTTTGAATAGGGATGCACCGATAGGATTTTTTTGGGCCGATTCCGATTTAAACAGACAACCTCTGGCCGATACCGATATTAAACACTTGTATACAATACTATACAGTTGGTCTATTAGCTAGTTTATTTCTGCATCAAATTATTTTTACTGAACATGGATTGGATCTAATTAACATTCAACTGACCAACATAATAAGAGGGGCACAAATTAAGCTAAAACAAATATAATAAGACAGCATGACAACCTTCAAAGGTGGTTTTTGCTATTCAGCATTTATTTTATTAACAACATTAACTCATTTTTTACATATAATGTATTTCTTTATGCAGTTAATTAATAAACAATCGGTATCGGCCTTTCTCGTGATATTGCCGATATGCCGATGGTTTCAAATTCATCAAAAATCGGCCGATAAATATCGGTGGCCGATACATCGGTGCATCACTATTTTTGAATAATCACATATCTCAACCCTACAAAAAGCATGGGTGGTAGCGTCATACAGTGATGAAAAATCCAGCTAAGACCAGCAAAAACTGGTAGCTGTTCTTAGCTGGTTTAAGCTGGTCCTCCCAGCCTAGAAAGCTGGTGGGTCAGCTGGTCTTCCAACCTGCCCAGCTAAGTCCAGCTAGACCAGCTTAAGTAATCAAAACCATCTTAAACCAAGATGGAAGACCAGCTAAAGCCAGCTCACCAAATTTTGCTGGTCTTAGCTGGACTTTTATGGTAAATTATGGTACATTTTCCAAGGTTTTTCAAATTCAAGGACCTTTCAATGACTTTCCAGGTCCAATACCCTTAAATTCAAGGACTAAATGTGGGAACACATTTCAAGTGAGAGCAAGGTAACATTGTGTTACCTTTTAAGATACATTGTTACAGTTCCCTTTCGAGGGAACTTGCGCTGCGTCACTGCGGTGACACTTTGGGGACGCCCCCAGGGGTGAGTCTGAATGTGTATATCAAATTCAACCAATGGTGAGGCTTAACGACAAAGACAGGGTGACATGGGAGCCAGGAAGTATATCGCTCTCTGAAATATTGCCAAAAACGGCGTTATAGGGATGCAAGAAGTATGGTAAGGGAGACGCAGCGTCTTGTTCCCTTCTCAGGGAACAACAGTTGCATACGTAACCCGAGACGTTTTCATGTGTCAAACACAACTATGCAAAAAAGCATTTTGGTATGAATCAACATTCGCATACAGAAGATATAAGCATTTAAAGCAATCAGTTTACCACGTGTGCTTAAAAGGCTAGAATTTTTATGATATTATCCTACACTGGAACTATATGTATTTTTTTTCCAGAAAACTTCTTTGCATAAAATAAATTCAAACACTTTCAATGACCTGTATCTATGTATGTATAGTTCAAAAACTTTCCAGGGCCTTGAATTTTCCCCCTAGATTCACAATCTTTTAAGGATTTCAAGGACCCGTGGGAACCCTGATTTTCATTTAGTGCAATGTAGTAGGACTACATTTTTTATTTAGTGTGAAGTTGGAAACTCTTTGTCAATGAGATGAAAGGAGAAAGTGTCACAATTTATTCCAATTAAATAAACCCTTGATGGCATAACAGGTCTGTATTAAAGTAATGCTTAAATGATGTTTTAATTGCTATAATTTATACACCATACTGCCATTTCTTGTTCACACAGATTAAAAAGTAACACAAGTTTCACCCCAGGTTTTTCCTACACCATTCCCAGCAGCATTATACCACGTTAAAGGATTTTCTTATAAATATTAATCAAATAAATTAAGTAGTGCTACGTGATTGAATGAATATTAAATGTTTAAACGAGGTTTACCTAATATTAATATTCAATAAAACCTATGTTTGTAGTTATGCGTGTTCCTTTTCATGCAACGCTGCGCAGACCAGTCGGCGTATGACATCACAGTACCGCGGGACACAGCTTTTGAATCGCTCTCGCGGTACTTTGATGTCATATGCTGAACAATCTGTGCTGCGGTGCATGAAAGCGAACACGTCATTAGAAAAGGCGGGGTCTAGCGCTGCGGACAGACAGAAATAAACGGGGGCGCGGTATCGCGAAACTGGAGGAACCCGGACACTAGCGGTAGGACACGAGCAAGAGCTGTTTAACACAAGTCTCTAAAGAAATACAGGTGCGTAACAAGGTTAATGTCAAGCTTGCATTTGGTTTTGCGTTATTTGAGAAGCAGGAACTGTGTACAGCCGAATGTACAGCTACCGTTAGTTATGGCTATTTGTTGTTGGTGTAGATATAACGGTATTGTTTACACATGGAGAGCTGTGAGTGATGAGTTGTGTTTCTGTGGTTTTGCGATAAGTTGTGTAGACAACCGCCTGTGACTGTGCGCATACTACGTTAAGTTTGTTAAACGCAGTTGCTAATTAAAAGTTTCCTGCGATCGTGAACTAACGCGTTACTTTTGTATGTTTTACATCCTCTGATCAGATCTGTTTAACTGCATAAGTTACAATAATAGTAATAATATTTTTTATTGACTGCAAATAATAATCATAATTCACGGGCTGACACATGAGATGCACACGATGTAGTCTGTATCCTATGTCAGTAACACACATTTTTTTTTACAATAAAGTTGTTTTTGTTAACATTAAATGCATTAGCTAACATGAATAAACAATAAGCAATATAGTTTTCCAGCATTTATTAATTTTTGTTAATGTTAGTCAATGCATTTGCTTATGTTAGTTCAGTGTGTCTTAGCCACTGTAAACAACAACATTAGATTTATAAAATGAAGGCTATTAATAAATGCTTATGTTAACATGAACTCCGATGTATTATTGCTGTACTTGCATTGCTCATGCTCATTGTTGGTTAATGTTAGCGAATGTATGTCAGAGTGATGTTATAATGGATAATGTACATTATGTGTATTATACGTTGTATAATGTATTATATACGTTAATTGCGTTATGTACATTACATATTATATAATGTTACGCTCAATAACCCCTTATTATATTAGCAGAGATGGCTTTTTTATGGGCTGACTACTGTGTTGAGTGCATGCGCGCGCACACACACGCGCAAGCACACACGCACACACTTTTTTAATCAAATAAATTCCTGAGCAGCAGGGCTGTAATGGGAAACACAATAGCACAGGTTTATGTGTCAGGATACAGCAGGACTTTTTTTGGGAGAAATGTTTGCGCAAACATGGTCTGAATGAGTCTTGGTAAAACTTTGTGCTTTGGAGAATACAGATTAGATCTAGTTAAAGAAAAACTTTTGTTTATTGATGGTTTGGCTTTGATGTGTGTGAGCTTTTTTTGGTTAAGAGATGCTAATCTGTGATGTATGTGGTCTGTAAATGTTGTAATCGTCTGGATGATAAACCACAGTAAAGCCAGCTCATCCAATTGGAGTTACAACTATCTGTTTGGTCTTGTTTGCTTGTTTTAACGTGTTTTACATGAGTTCAATTATTATTATGATTTATAAGACTGCTAACACATAAATAATTTAAGCCCAGACAAGTTGATTCAACTTAAAAAACATAGGGTAACTCACTGCCTAAAAAATTTCAATTTTGCTTTGTTAAATAAACAAGTACTTAAGATTGCTGAACAGACAATTAAAATGTTTCGTTCATTGAACATAAAATGTCTCAGTCCGGCAATATATCCTTGTTAGATTATAAATTAGATATACTTTTCAATAATGGTAACCATAATCTAATCTCATGAAGTAAAAAGATGAGCTCTTAAGGGACACTCCAGTTTTTTTTGAGGGTGTTCTCATTTTCCGGCTCCCCTGGAGTTGAACGTTTGATTCGTGCCGTTTTGGAGGCCATTCGGCTGGTCTCCGGGTCTGGCGGTACAACTTTTAGCATAGCTTAGCATAATACATTAACTCTAATTAGACCATTAGCATCGTGCTAAAAAATAACCAAAGAGTATCGATATTTTCCTATTTAAAACTTGATCCTTCTGTAGTAACATCAGGTACTAAGACCGACGTAAACGTTGCGATTTTCTAGGCAAATATGGCTAGGAACTATACTCTCATTCTGGCGAAATAAATAAGGACTTTGCTGCTGTAACATGGCAGCAGCAGCCACAATGATATCACGCAGTGCCTGAAAATAGTCCCCTGCCATTGAAAGTTACTAAGGGGACTATTTCCGTCTGTCTTAGTACACAATGAAACTACAGAAGAGTCAAGTTTAAAATAGGAAAAATATTTTTTTAGCTAATTTTTTTGGGTGATGCTAATGGTCTAATCAGATTCAATGGATTATGCTAAGCTATGCTAAAAGTGGTACCGTCAGACCCAGAGATCAGCTGAATGGATTCCAAAACGGTAAGAATCAAATGTTTAACTCTAGGGGAGCTGGAAAATGGGCATATTTTCAAAAAAAGTGGAGTGTCCCTTGAAGAGTTCATTTTTTTACTTCATGAGATTTGATTATGGTTACCATTGTTGTCCCTTTAACTTCACCACGAAAATAATAACCAACAATGATAACAAAAAAACAATATAAATAAAGACAACAAACAGCAAAACAACACATAATATTATTATTATTTATTTATGCATGCTGCAATTCATGATGGGTAACATTTGTAAATCCAGAGATTTAAATTAGCTAAAATAACAAATTGATTCAACCTAAAATTTCTTGCTGAATGAGGGAAATCATGCAATACGTGTGTTAAAGTAAAAACACTTATAGAGGAGATTTTGGGTTTAGGGTAATAGTACTTATTCATTTGGGTTGAAATAAAATGAGGGTTAACAGTGTGGCCACAAAGTATTTTACTTTTATACTAAAATGGTTTTGTTTGTGTACAGTTTTTGTTGTTATGAGCCATAATGTGCCGTAAGTCTTGTCTTTGTTTTTCTCTCTCTCCTTCAGGTGAATTGCCTGTGTGTTCTCCATAATGTGTGTCGTTCTACGTGTGTTTGTGGTGGTGTTGGTGTGCTCTTTAAGTGGCGTTGTGTCTCAGTCTCCGTCATATGGAGAGAGGGGTTCTGATCTTGGCCTGCAGGTGTTTTTGAGTGTTGTCCAGACTAAACCCCAGGAGAATGTGGTTCTGTCCCCTCACGGCGTGGCGTCCGTTCTGGGCATGCTGCTTCCAGGGACGCATGGGGAAACTCGCCGCCAACTACTCATGGGTCTCAAATACAAGAAGTCAGGTGGGTGAATGTTTTTTTTTTTCATTTTAGTGTTTTGTTTAAAGAATCTTTAAGATCCTTAGCATTTAGTTTACAACACAGGCACTAAAATTACTTTTAGAAAGTAATTAAAAAAAAATTCCTTCTGAAAAATTAATTTAATAAAACTGTTTCAGTCCTTGATCCTGATTGGTTAATAGAGATTCTGTGTATCACTGCACAAGACCCTTAGCAATGTCAACATGTGTGATACATTCTGTTACTTTGCACAGTCCATCAGGGACTATTTTTCCAGCGGAAGGACGGCTTTTAGTGATTTTACATTATGAAAGTTGCGTCGATCGATACATATTTTTTTGGATGTCCTATAACTGTGACAGCACAGCCTCTCATACCTTATTGCTTAGGTAGAATTTACATACTGTGTTAAAATATTCTTGAAATAGTTCATTTGGTGTTTGTCTTTCTCTCAGGTCCATATAAGATGTTGCGGAAACTTCATAAATCCCTGACGACCAAATCCAATGCTGATATTGTGACGATCGCAAACGCGCTGTTCCCCAACAAGGGTTTCAGCATGCATGAAGACTTTCTGACAACCAACAAAGAGAACTTCATGTGTGAAAGTCAAACTCTTGACTACAGCAATCCACAGACGGCTGCAAATGCCATTAATGAATGGGTCAAAAACAGCACCAAAGGTACGGATCAGGAAGAACTTGAGTTTGTTGCGAGTTTGTTCTAAACCCTTAAACCAAAGAATTTTACAGAATTTATTTTATCTAGGCAAATTATATCTATAATACAACTTTGTTTATCCGTAATAGGGCCAGATTTACCAAATAGGGCAAATTAATGCAACAGCGCATTTTCAAAAAAAAGCTTTGATGGGATCATGCGGGTGGTTTACTGACAGGCACAACATCTCATTTCCATAATGACCGACGCAATCTTCCAAGAGCAACGCATATTGGCATTTATCTATTAGTTCACAGTGTTTAAGACAAGATTTTTGTAGGCGTTAAATAGTAGCGCAAATTCCAGCAACCCTTGTGTGATTAATTTAAAGGTGCCAAAGAATGCATTAAAATAATTTCTTAAATTGTTCTCTGATATCTACATAGAAGTTATGTGGCTTTATTAACGTTTTCCCCACCAGCGTTAAAAAAAAGGTGCCAGTCAGCGGCAGCATTTTTTAAAATGATTTTCACAAAAGTTTAATGCCTTCCAGAAAATGTTCTTCTAGAAATATATAAACATACAAAATATCAAATAGAAAAATACAAAGTTTCATCCTACCTTTATTTGTTTTCTTTTATCACCTCTCAAATATGGGTAGGTTTCTTTAAAAATACCAAATTTTGAGGAAAAAGAGATAATTGCGTTTTTGTGAAGGACTTTTGATAGAGATCAGATGCAGATCGATTGTCAAAACATACAGGGAGTTTTAACTGTTTGCCCTAAGGGAATACTTTCAGCTTTTATAAGTAGGGTAAGAGGGTCACCTAGTGAACAATAGCAGAAATACGGATTGCCGGACAAACTCGTCATTGTCAGGCAAGCGTCTTCTTTTAATTGACGAGTTAACTCGTCAATGGCGGAGAAAGAGTTAAGTGCAAAAATGTATCTAGAGACGGTTTTACATGTCCATTTACAACCCTAGGATTTGCCTTCTAGAATGAATTGGTCTATTATTACCTTAGGGTCATGAATAATAATGTAGAGCTCTGCTCTGATTGGCTGTTTCACAGAGCAGCTCCTTCTGTAGCTCTGTGTGTTTGTAAACAAACCTTATGTTTGGTCTGCATCAGACAAAGATGCAGAATTTAAGAAATAATCAATTGTTTGAAGATTGTTAATGGATGTTTTTGAGTGGCAATTTGTGTTTATCACTATGGACTGGCAAAACGTAGCTGTAACATCAATAGTAGAACTTTAGCCTAAACGCTAGCGTATAGAATTAACTAGCATATAGCGCTAACTCAGCAGTCACAACTTTGTTTTAGCATTGTAACAACATTTTAATTTATTGTGTAACTTAATGTTGGGGCGTTCATCTCGAGTGTAACGTCATGGTGTTATGTTGAGATTAGCTTTAAGCAGATTTTTGCATGCTTGAGGTTTACATAAAAAGGAGTAAACAATCTTGATTGATGCTCATGATATGTCATTACTATGCACAGAACTCTTATTATTCATCTATACTTGGATAAATACAGTTTTACATTCTACAGCCCCTTTAAATACTCTCCTACCATAAATTTTCCATCTGAAGGGAAACTCCTACAAATGCATATGCAATAAGGTCAGTCGCAAAAATAACGGCGTCCACCCCTATTTCAGCACTTATTTTTACTTCGTGTCTTTAGTACATCCTGACAGTAGTTATTTAAAAAGATGTTTGCGCTGGCACAAGCTGTTAGTAAATCTGGCCCATCATTTTGTATACTTTCTACTTTTTCATGCAAATATTATGTTGAATAATTACATTGTGATTTCCAGATGTCTTCTAACTTATTTTATTTATAAATATTCTCTACTATTTTTATCAGGCCATATTCCCAGTCTTGTTCAGCCAGACATGTTGGATCCAGCTCTGACCCGGTTAGTGGCGGTAAATTCCATTTACTTTAAAGGCCTGTGGAAGTCACGATTTCAGGCCCAGAGCACAAAACCGAGGAGCTTCACTCCAGCAGATGGGAAATCATACAAAGTGCCAATGATGTCTCAGCTCTCTGTCTTTAACATGGGTGAGATCTCCTCAATTAATTCTTACACACACGCAAGTGTTGAGTTATGAAATTATTTTTCTGCCCTGTGTCATTGTCTGGGTATGCATGGATTTGTTTGCCAGAGATATGAAGCCAGTTAAACTTGTAAACTATTTGATCACTGGGAACATTGTGGTATATTAACTCTTCAATCGAAATATTCCTTATAACCTTGCAGATTTGAATAAAACCGTGTCAAATTTAAATTACTTGGGTCTTATCTGCACCCAGATTGTGGCTGACCACATGGAGAACAATTTATTCAATAAAATAACAATAAACTTTTATGTGTCTGTTTTTATAGTCTAACAAGTACTTTAATAACAATATAAAATCTTTTATAGACAGTGGGAGAGTGCAATAATAAAGTTTCCCGGGGTGATTGATCCATACTGCCAAGTGTAATGTACTATGTTTTAAGGAACGCATATATATGACCCTGGAGTCTGGACCACAAAAGGTTTATACGAGATTTATACATCATCTAAAGCTGAATAAATGACCATCGATGTATGGTTTGTTAGGATAGGACAAGTTTTGGCCAAAACTGGAATCTGAGGATGCAAAAAAATGAAATATTGAGATAATCACCTTTTAAAGTTGTCCGAATAAAGTTCTTAGCAACACACATAACTAATGATAAATACATTTTGATATATTTATGGAAGGAACTTTACAAAATATTTTCATGGACATGATCTTTAATTAATATCCTAATGCTGCGTTCACACCAGCGGCAGTAAAGGCGTCAAGCGCGAGTGATTTCAATGTTAAGTCAATGTGATGACGCGTTGACCGCTTGCAGCACGAATTAGGCGTTTAGCGCGGTAGACGCGATTCCGCCTTATTCGCATGTCAATTTCGCACGAATGGCCTGAATTGAGCGTTGCCGCGGCAAACGTGCAAGTTGAAAATTTTAAATTTAGCGGAAAAAACGCACCGCGTAAACCAATCCAGAGCTTGCTCTAGTAGTGTTGGATTACAGGAAGCAAGCGGAGTCGCAGAAGCCCCTCCCATGACGCGAATTTCCACAAGAATGTCTCTGCCTAGAATTTAACGTGCGGCTTTCACGCGCGAATGAAGCGAGTAAACTCAAAATGTTCAAATTAGACGCAGTAGACGCAAATTAAACATCTCAAACGCGGCTGGTGTGAACCCACGGTTATGATTTTTGGCATAAAAATAGATAATTTTGACCCATAAAAACGTATTGTTGGCTATTGCTACAAATTTACCCATGCGACTTATGACTGGTTTTGTGGTACAGGGTCACATATAGTGAAAATTTGGCTAATTAAAGGAATAAGGTCAAAAACTTTGCACACAGTATTACTTTAGTCTTATAAACCAGACTTATGACACTGGAAGTAAAACAAAACTAAGCGCAAATCATTAAATTCGGCTGCTGCTGCGATTTTATGGGTTGGCCCCACTCTCTCAGGCACAAACACAGACGACCTTATCCCCCCTTATCTTTGTTCCCAAAACAGTATTAGGTTCCCACTTGATATTTTGATTCTGGCTCACAAAGCAACCACAGTTTTTATGATCATTTGTTTATTGGCTACGTAGTGTCTCGTGTCAAATTCATAAATGTCTTTTACATTTTTAATGTATTGAACTTTACAAACACCCAGTGACACTCTTTCTCCGAAGAGTTTATTGCAGCAGCCTGGGAACCTGTAAACTGTGTTTCCCAGCGGGGCTAATAAAAGTCTGTGCACCATGACTCCAAGAAACTGCGTAAAACTGAACAATGGGATAACTCTGAGGCTTTGTGGTATATCTGCCTGTCTATTAAGCCTTTCTCTCTCTCTGTCTCTCCAGGTCAAGCGAGCACTCCAGATGATTTGAAGTATATAGTGATTGAACTGCCCTATCATGGCAACGGCATAAGTATGTTCATTGCAATGCCATCAGAAGAAGCCACGCCCCTGTCAGCCATCTTGCCACATATTTCCACGGCAACCATCCAAAGTTGGACCAAACTGCTGTCTCAGAGGAGAATGCGCCTTATGATGCCAAAGTAAGGCACGGCCAAACGTCTGTAGTCAAATCTATAACTAGCACCACTAACATTTTCTTTCTTTCTCTCTCTCGCTGTAGGTTCACGGCTGAGGCAGAGGTGGATTTGGAAGCTCCTCTTACAGCGATGGGAATCAAAGATCTGTTCAATAAGGCCAAAGCTGATTTCAGACATATGAGTGAGTGACAGCTGTCAGTCATGCATTAGGGTGCAGGCTGGTTGTTGACTGTGAACTGCAGGTGCATGAAACAGGTCTCGCGGGGCAGTGTGATAATATGAGTCAATATCTAAAGATGCTAAACAAGCTAGCGCAGGCTGATCTGTAAACAGTGCATTCTCTTTTGTTATGAGAGGTCCTTATTTAATCACCTTAAGTTTGATTTCAAGACCAAACTGGCCTTTTTTACTTCGATCCATTAATTAACATTAGTTATGCATTAGTTACCCCCCTTGTGTACGTTCCCTACATGGCCCCCCAGAAAACTTTCTAAAACTTAAAATTGGAATTAAACAAAACATAACATTATAAAAAGTAATGCTGTTGGTTAGTAGCCTTATTTTTCTGAGGTTTAATTACAGAGAATTTATAATAACTTAATTTATTTTATAAAATTACATAAAATTGGGGCTTCCCTGGAACAATTTTGAGAACCAGTGCATTAGTTAACAGTCTCTTACAACATTTCTTAATTCCCAGTCTAATAAAAAAATTATAATTTGTAATATACTGTAAGTCGCTTTGAAAAAAAAGTCTGCCAAATGCATAAACGTAATTTTAAAAATAACGAACAATAAGCCAGATTAATCAATTATCAATTGCTGTAGAATTTATTGTTATTTCATAGTAGTTATCGCAACAACGTATAGATGGTTTCAGCAGTAACAACATAAACAAGCGGCTGTCGTGGTCCGCACGTAACTTCCGGTAAACTCCGCTAAGAATTTATATAACAAGCAAAAAAACAACACATAGATTACCTAGGAAACCAAAACATTTGTTATTTTCGACGAGGCATTTGTTCAAGAGATCAGTTTAGCAACTAGTCAGACCATTAAAAAATGAAACCGGAAGTAAAGTTCGGATCCAGACGCGTATCGCGTCAGCGCACGTGTGTCCGATGAAACCGTCTATTTAACCAGGGTGATATAAGAGGAATTTGAGTCTCAGCCTCACGCCCATAAACTGTTGGCTGAATGCTGATGCATATTGTAAACTTTTCTGGAAACACTTAAGCCGCTTCAAAAGTCTTCCTCTGATTGGTTGAATTGTACAGGATTTCCGGGAGACCTGTGTCTTTAACACTCCGTCTGGAAATGACACAAAGCCAAAAAGTATGCGAGGTTTGCGGCATAAAGACGTCCAAGAGTTTTGCTTGCCTTAATGCAATTAGTAGTAGAGATATTTTAACATGTTTGCCATTGCAGGTATGTTCATGAATGAATGATTTACTGGTTGCATACCGGTCTGTTAATGTGGAGACATTTCCGAAAGGCGAAACGTGATTGGTTGCTTTACGTGTCAGTCATATGGCCTCTCAGGCTTTACTTGGCCATTGGCCATGGCTTCCTGACCTTCAGGTCTGGGTATGCGAGACTAGTACAAATGCAGTGTGCATCTGTAGCCCTCTTGTGGTGTTCAGAGGTAATGACACGACTGTCCATTTACTACTATTTTTAAAAGCGCAAGGATTGTAAGTAATATTTGCCAAAAATGCAAGCACAATGGAAAAACACATGTTAAGTACTGTTATTAAGGACACTAATCCTACTTTTGCAAACTACCTAGAGCAAAAAGTATGCATGTATTGATGTTTCTCTTTGGTTGGATTACAAGCAGAACAGAAATGACATTAACATGTTATGCATTCAGCAGATATCCAGTGTGACTTATGTTGCATTCAAGGTATATTTTTATCAGTATGTGTGCTCTCTGGGAATCAAACCCATAACGTTTGTGCTGCTAGCACAATAAGCTACAAGATCATATTGTCATGTATGATTGATTATAAATATATGTAAACAAGTGTGCAGTGCAGTATGATAAATATGCTTAAAATTAGGTGTTAAGACTGTGTTATGTGTGTGTGTCAGGTTCAGAGTCTGTCCACGTGTCCAAAGCACTACAGAAGGCAAAGATAGAAGTCAATGAAGATGGAACCAAAGCTTCTGCTGCAACGGGTAAGTTACAATGTAATAAAATGTATTTATTTTTTTACTTTGGCCATAACAATGCCCTATCATCCAAGATATTTGCATGGGTAAATTCGCATCTTTCATCGGGGAGAAATGAAATCATACAATCTGTTGTTGAAGGTCAGAAGTTGGGAGAATCTCATTCAGCAAGACCCTGCAGCTGTGCTCATGACCCTAATATGTGTTTGTTTACTCTCGCTCTTGCTCTCTCTCTTCTTATCTTTTTGTCTTTCCAGCTGCAGTCTTGCACGCCCGATCTTCTCCTCCATGGGTGAGCGTGGACAGACCGTTCCTGTTTCTCATCAGACATAACCCCACAGGTACACACCTTTGATACTTACCACAAACCATACCTGAATTTCAAACAAATGTAGTAATCATGTAAGATTTAAAGTAAAACAAGTTTTCAGGAGCATGTAGGTGAAACCATGCTAACAAATTTTAAATCTCATCTCTTTTTTCAGGAACTCTTCTGTTTGCTGGCCAGATCAACAAACCATGAGCCAAAAATCAGAGATTTAAATGCACATTCACCCACAACAACACACTCCACAAATACAGATATATATTAAACTTTTGTCTTGGATTGTGTCTTTTGTACCCACAGATTTTTGATTGTTGCCCGATGGATTTTTAACCTTCGTTTTGACTTTTTATTTTTATTAGACGACAGGATGTATTGGATTGCTGATATCATTGGAAAATGTTTTATAAGATTTTATACATAGTTCATCATTTGTGTTTTGTGCAAAACATTCTTGCAAAATGTGCCACTAAAAAACTAAAATGCTGTTCACATTGTGATTTTTCTCTTTTATCATTATTATTAAACTGTCCTAAATAAAATACTAGTGCATTTGTTTTATATTATGAATGCTATGTTTTACATCAAGTCACTTTTTATTAAATATGGTATTTAAACAGATTAATCTTGTGAACAGTTTTGTGTATTTATACCAAGCAGTTTTGTAGTATTTTTTTTTTTGTTGCTTCCAAAAACAAGTTTTTGGTTTTCAAGGAGACAATATATATTTACTGTAGTCATAGCAATTTGCCGGGTTTTAAAAATGCCAATGCCAAAAACTCAAAGACTGACCTTGATGGGGAATAGGGGCAAGTATCGCCCCGAAAAAGTATTCCTCCGATTGTCATATGTGCATTTTATCCATAGCTACACCTTCTCTCCGTCTTCTTATATTTTCGTCTGTCACCTTGATTATAATTCAAAAGAGATAAAAAGATACAAGAAAAACAAAATAGGTTAAAGAACTAGGTTTATTCTTTAGTTATGCATCTAAACTACACTAGTCAACATTTGAAGTGGATCAAAACCTTTCATAAAAGTTGTCCTAAAACCAAAATATGTATCAATTCTTGTCATAGGACAACTTTGATAAACTTTTTTGATCCATTTCAAATGTTGACTAGTATTTTTGCTAATATTTTAGTCAAATATCCTGCCCACAAACTATAAGCTGCACTTTTTTAAAGCTTATATCTGTATTTCTGAGAATGATCATTCTTCTGCTTTAAGTTTTATGATTAACTTTAAAATACTGTAAAATGTGAATTTATTAAAAGGCTATCAGGAAAAATGTATGTTTCTTGTTTCGTCACTTTAACAAAAATGGCATATTTTACCTCAAATCAAAAATTCACACTGAGATTTGACTACAACTAAATAGTTCGGACCAGACATGACTTACTGTGGGTCATTTTACATTTTCATCAGTGAACATTTGTGAAATATTAAACGTATGATTTATTTTAAGTTATTAAAGCTACCATTTTTCCTAAGTCTTACCCAGCGCTCCGTGACAGACGGTTACTGAAGCTTCCCGCCTCGTTGAACAGTAAAGCAATGCGTCTCCCATTTGATTGGTCCCTCAAACACTTTGACATTGTCCGTTTCTCAATCCGAAGGCTGCAGCCTCCAGAGGTCGCATTTCTAGGCTGCATGCGTAATCAAAACGGTCTTATTTAAGAATATTAACAACTGTAAAGTTAATTATTATTCTTAGTTGATCGTAAATTGTTTTCATATGCTTATGAATTGCGAATGTAATGCTCAATGAACTTGAATAAACCAGGCTTGGTGACGTATGTGGCCTGCATATGCGAACTTCGCAGGCTGCATTAGGCTTGTTCAAGTTCGTGCAGTCCCACATGAACCAACATGCGTATGACATCAAAGTACCGCGAGAACGATTCCAGAAATCATACAAACAAGTCAGATTTCGAATCGCTCTCGCGGTAATATGATGTCATCCTGCTGTCGGTTCTTTTAAACAAGCCTACTGACAGGCGCAGGAGAGCTCGTCATGCAATATATATTTCTATTTAAATAATTTACATTGATTGTGCATAATATGGCATTTTAATAAAGGACAATGATTATAAAACAACAATATATTTATGCGTGAAAAATGCACAGACATGTCAAGGTTTGAAAAACACATTTTTATCATACTAAAACAAATCCTACTAAAAGCCAACATAGAACCATAACAGCAAATCTAAATATTTTGTAATGGCTTTGTAAACAGGTTATGGTTTTAATAATATTTTAAGTATAAACCAATAGAGTTTGTGTTGTTTTTTTTATCAGACACACTTTAGAATATTATAAGAGCAAGGTGTGTTTATTTATAACGAACATTTTGTAAACAAAAGTAAAACAAAGAGCTTTAGTAAAAAATATCGGCGCAGACAGATTTCCGTATGACACAAAAGTACCGCGAGATCGATTCGAAAGCACGGCTTTCGCGGTACGTTGATGTCATACTACAATTGGTCTGCGCAGCGCCTTATTAAAGTCCAACACAGCTCATATGCGCGTTTTCACGAATCTTTACGGTATTCCGGGCGGTTGCGATTGAAGTTCGCCAGCGCTCAGCTGACTTGAGATCATCGGCAGGAGGAAAACAACGATGGCGGCGGAGATTCACTCGAGGCCTCAGAGCTCCAGACCCGTCCTGCTCAACAAGATCGAGGGTCACAGCGACGCGGTGAACGCCGCCGTGCTCATCCCGAAAGAGGACGGAGTGATCACAGTCGGAGAGGATAGGTACCATATTTGCATACATGACAACACTATTACACTCTCTAAACACAGATTTTTTTCATTGATGCGTATATTATTTTTATTATGTTTATTTAACATGAGTGTCTATTCACTGTGTTTAGTGTGTTTGAACCTTACCGTTGTTGTAAATATTAAAGTATAAAGGATTGTTTACTACAGTTTATCAAAACACTAGGTTAGAAAATGCCTACAGAATACTAAGTATACATTACCAAAGTGTACTAATACTACAATATACTACATTTTACAGCATTTAAATATGGATACTGAAGTATACTATACTACTTTTTTATTATGGCATGGTAGACATCAATACTATGATATGCGTAGTTAATGATGCTTTACTGTGTTTATGTGTGGTACTGCCATGGGTCTTGTTTTGTCTGTTGAATTGTATTTTAAATATAAGGACTTCAATCTGAGGTTTTAGGAATTTATTTTTTTCCTGATTGTCTAATACATTTTAGCATATATATTTTATTTTATTCATGTCCAAAGCCTTAGATAAACTGTGTTAGGGATGGTTATGTGTTTTTAAGTAATGCATACACTGTATGATTGTTGTTGACCTACATGTATTTTGTTCAGTATCAGTTACACAAATTTGTACATGTGATATGTATGATATTTTAGCAGGAACTGAAAGGAGAGGAACTGAGAGAAGCATCTGCAGATATGTGTGCATGTGTGTGTCTGTGTATGTATGTCACTTTTTGTGTTGCTTGGGTCAGTCCTTTTGTAGTGATTGACACCTGATATTAAATCTTTATAAAATTCACACTTTGTTGTTGTTGTTTGTTTCAGGACTATTCGAGTTTGGCTGAAAAGAGACAGTGGACAGTATTGGCCCAGCATCTATCACACGGTCTCCTGTAAGTTTTAATTCAACCCATCCACACAGTTTTTACATGCTATAGTATGGTACGGTTGCTATAGTAACCGCTTCTATTATCATATCAACTGTACCATCTTCTCTTACCTCACGCACATTTGCCAGCATCACCAGTAAACGTAAAGATTTTGCTCTTGCATCAGAGCTATATGATGCGAATTACGGTACATTCACACAGGGTGTCAGATTTAACGCTTCACATTTGCTTTGAATGGTCATGCGTCGCCGAACTGAATTGTGGATCCGTTAGCGTCACGTCACTGGCATTGCTTGTGGCAGAAGTTGAACATTTCTCAACTTTTCATGTCCCAACGCTGGCTTTAGCCAATCAGATCGCCTTATGCAAATAACCTAGTGCAGAGCCACTCAATTACGTTCATGCAAGACTGAAGAAGCATGTGTTGCGACCACTGTGATTGGCTGTTAGCCAAGCTTCAGACACACCCTCCGTCAAGCATAGAGACAGAGTGCAACGCGTCATAACCTGAAAATCAAATACATCTGTCTCCATTGACTTTGTATTGCGAGAGGCCGCCTCCTTGTCATTTCAGGCTTATACGCACAACCGGCGCAACGTCATAGAATGTTTCTGAACAGGTTCACGCCCACTTTTGGGGGAAATCGCACTAGACGTTCCATTGGCTTACATTCAAAATAGCGGAACAAAGCAACCTTCGTACACAGCCGGCAGGCGCAAAGAACCCACGAAATCACTCAGATCAAACATGCTGAGCACCCATCTGTCCACCCCGCCGGCCACAGAGCGCGAAAGATAAATTAACATATTTAATTTGGTCAATATAAAAACATGTCTCTTTCATTCTCCCAGCATCAAATTTGTGTAACAACGCTCCCTATTGGCTAGAGGTGTCTTACCCGGACATTTACTCGTACCTCATCGAGTCAACAGGGAAGCAAGTGAATGATTTTACTTCGTATTTGAAAGTTACTTCGTATTTATTTATTATGTCTTTATATTTAGAGTAATGAGTGCACTTTTCCGTCCAGCCATACAACTAACTGGCTTAGCGATATTTCCAGCAATCACTGGATGGCGTTGTTACACAAAATTTGACGCTGTGAGAATGAAAGGGACATGTTTTTATATTGACCAAATTAAATGTGTTAATGTACCTTTCGCAGTCTATGGCAGGCAGGATGGACAGATAAATACTCAACATGTTTAATCTGAGTGATTTCATAAGTTATTTACGCCTGCCGGCTGTGTAAAAACGTTGCTTTTTTCCGCTATTTTGAATGGAAGCCAATGGAAGCGCTGCTTTTTTATCCCCTGAAAAGGGGCGGTGACGAAATTTACAGTCAAGTTCCCGGATGTGCCGGTTGTCCGTATAACAAAAAGCAGAATAATGCCCAAAAGCTGCTGTGTGACAGGATGTACAGCTAACAAGCCAAGAAATATATTTTTATAAGCTGTCGTCCCAAAAAAACGAGCGTTTAAATACACAAAAGTGGAAAACAGGAACTTTTCATAGTACTACTATTAGTAGAAATGCGTCACTAGGGGGAAACGTAGTCGGCGATCCACTTTTTCTTCTTAAAGGCTGGGTTTTACAGCTCGACAGCTTATTAAAACTTATTCCTGGGTTCTTTGGCTTGTTAGCTGTACACCTTGTCACACAGCAGCTTTTAGGCATTATTCAGTTTTTTGTTATAAGCCAGGAATGACAAGGAGGCGGCCTCTAGCAATACAAAGTCAATGGAGACGGTTGGATTGTTTTCCCCCGGTGGGTGTGGTTTTCAAATTAGCATAACTGCGCCCTGTCTCTGTTAACGCTGACGCCCTGTGTAAATGTACCGTTAGGGCTGCACGGTATTAAAGAAAATGCGATATGCAATAACTTTCTAAATTATGCGATGTACGATACATGAAACAATAATGCTTTTAATTTGTAAAATCAACTTGAATAATTATTAAATGGATTTATTTTTTTAAAAAAAATCTGGAAAAAGACCTCTTTTCTCTCTCTGTCTCACCACGGTCTCTCAGCAATCTGCATCAACTTAAAACTTTCACTAAAGTATTAAAATAATTTATTTATTTTAGGATTTGAAAAATTATTTAGGTTAATACAGTGGTTCTCAAACTTTTTCAGCGTGCGGCCCCCCTTGTGTACGGTGCATTCCTTCACGGCCCCCCAAAGAAAATTTATGCCGAAAAACAGTTCTCAAACTTAACATTTCAATTATACAAAACATTAAATTATACAAAGTAGTGCTGTTGGGTAGTAGCCTTATTTTTTGTTGTTATTTAATTACACAAAATTCATAATAAATTAATGTATTTTATAAAATGTCATAAAACTGGGGCCCCCCTGGCACCATCTCGCGGCCCCCAGTTTGAGAACCACTGGGTTAATACAGTCAATTTTTTCACTGTTGCCAGATATTAGTATGAAAAACAAACAAAAATAAAAGGCCATAAAGAACAAAATAAGTTCAGATTTAAAGGAAAACACCACCGTTTTTCAATATTTTACTATGTTCTTACCTCAACTTAGACAAATGAATACATTCCAATCTTTTTTCAATTCGTGCACTTTTAATCTTTGTACAGCGCCTTGTGAATGTGTTAGCATTTAGCCTAGCCCCATTCATTCCTTAGGATCCAAACAGGGATGAATTCAGAAGCCACCAAACATACGTTTTCCCTATTTAAAGACTGTTACATGAGTAGTTACACAAGTAAATATGGTGGCACAAAATAAAACTTTTGTTTGGAGCCATAGGAATGAATGGGGCTAGGCTAAATGCTAACACATTCAAGAAGCGTTGTACAAAGATTAAAAGTGCACGCATTGAAAAAAGATTGGGATGTATTCATTTGTCTAAGTTGAGGAAAGAACAAAGTAAAATATTGAAAAACTGTGTTGTTTTCCTTTAATTTAGAGAAATCACTAACACTAACCTACACATAATCATCACTTTATAAATATCCCAAAGTGTCACATCAATTGCTAAAACACTAATGGGATCTGGCAACACTGCAAATTCTGCAACCACGCCCTCGTGGCTTATGTCAATCTCCGTCATTTTACACTTAACTATACAGTAAACTTTTCCAACGTATAGTTGCATACACGGATAACAATACTCTTTTAGAGAAATTCAAGTTAATTTTTTTAATATGAAAAAGACCTCATAGTTGGCTACGGTCATGATTTATTGCGATATGCATGTTTGCAATATTCTGCCATATCCTGCAGCCCTAATGGGAATTCATGTGTTTACAATATCCTCACAATGACACTTTTTTTTGTTGTAAGATTACTGTGGTTTATATCTAAACATTATGCTATCCCAGTTTAATATACAGAAGACTATAAACCCTTTCCCAGGTTGATTGTGAAAACACTGTGGTTTTGTGGCGCTATCAAACATATCTGGAATTGTCTCAGTCAGTCACATGAGTTTGAGGGCAGAACGGTTTGTGTTGGGAAATAGTTTTTGCAGTTGCATTTCTTTCTGCTAATATTACACACTCTGACTAAGTAGTTTTATGTTTCACATTTTTCCCCCTGAAGCATTGCATTTTTAACATGACCTATATATGCACTATTAATGTGATGCTTTAATTTGTAATCTCTGTTTTTCCAGCTCCTTGTTCATGTATGTCATATCATCACGACAGCAGGAGGATCTTCATAGGGCAGGACAATGGAGCTATTGTGGTAAGTGTCACCATCGGCCAAAACAACACATTTGGTCATCCACACCGGTTGTTTTACTTTTTTTTCCCCCAACACCCTAATATATCTCAGATAAATATATTTATGTCAGTTAATTAAAAACTGACTTTGTTTTCTCTGTTACGGTGCACAAATCTCTTAAATGACTCCGACTCATCTCATATCCTGTTTCACGCCACGTGTATTTTGTATAGTTTTGTAATGTTGTCTTTTGTTCTAATTTCACAGGAGTTTCTTATCTCAGACGATTTCAACAAAATGAACCATGTAAAAACATACCCAGGTAAAACCAGATGCTTATGAGAAGTAAATCGGCGTACATGCTTTACACAAAACATCAAACACTGTTGCATTTCTCTCACGTGTGTGCTGTGTGCCCTGGGTCCTTGAGAAAGAAACATACGCATACTACTGTATCCTTTTTTGGCCATGCCCAATTTCTCACAAATCATTTGTTTTTTCCCAGCATGCCCTTGGGGTAATGCAACTAGACACTCATACACTAACACGAGATGATTATTAGTAAATGAGTCAGAGCAGTTCTGGAAAAATCGAGTCTGGAAAAAACGGATAATGCCGGGAAAGTGAAAAGGCTGTAATGTGGTTAGAAAGGACCCACATCCCAATGACATCATCACACAAGCATCTCTACATTCAAAACTTGATCATAACCATAGCCGTGTGTGTTTTTGTGTGCAGCCCATCAGAACCGCGTGTCGGACCTGCTCTTCTCTCTGGAGTCTCATTTGTTGATCAGTACAGGTCATGATAAGACCGTCAGCTGGATGAGTACACAGAGCGGCGCTATGCTGGGACGTCACAGCTTCGGCTCATGGGCATCTTGCCTACAGTATCCTTTATCTGATCGACCCATGCATCACAAATCAGCTAGTTTTATACATTATAGTTGTTGAAAAGCAGTATTTAATTGTACTTGTTAAACAACGCATAAGTACACAAAGTTTGGTCAAGACAATGAAAACATGGTGGAAAGCAAGTATGTCCGATATGTATTCATACCTCACCCAGACATGCTATATAAAATGCACTGTTTTAACAATAAAGCAGTGGGTACTTCATCTAATTCGGTACGTACTTTTACATTATATGATTTTGGACTTTATTACAAATGTCAGAGATTATTTTATGACACGTTTCTTTGTAAAAGGCACATCAACCAGACATGTGTGCGACCAAACATTGATTTTGTATTTAGCTTAGTTTGATGTTGTTTGCTTAACAAAACTTTTAGATACGATAATGATACCCAGCATGTGTTTGTAGGAGATTATTCAGGTCTGATAACTTTACTGAAACTGGATGAGCAGACGTGTTCTGTCATTACCACGCTTAAAGGACATGAAGGTAACATACAAAAATTAGACGTTTACTTGAATACATTTTGTTAACTTTAGGATATTTAGTGCCATTTTGTCCACATACTATGGTTTTGTAACCACCAACACATTCTCACACACATATCTGAATGTGTTTTCTTAAGTCCGGAGTATAGTTAGTTTTTTATGTCTGTGTGAACGTACGTGCACCGTCGAACGCACAGCCTTGCAAAGCATAGTTTATTTGACTCATACGTGTACACACAGTGTTGGGTAAGCTCAAAAGTAATGAATTACTAGTTACTTAATACGTCTTCAATCATGTAATTAGATTACTTCACAAATTACCATATTTTCCGGAGTATAAGTCGCATCAATCAAAAATGCGTCATGAAGACGAAAAACGAAAGTCGCAATGGACTACACGTCGCATTTATTTAGAAAATGATTTCACAAAATCAAGCCAAATAACAGACATTTAATTTTGAAAGGTTATTCAACTTAACAATAGCACACAGAACAGCTGCCTGAATAGTTGTCTGTACGTTACAGTAATATTATCAGTTTTTTACACAATAAACAATAGCATACTGGACGTACCTGGAAGGCTAAATGATCAGAACAAGCCAATGGGCTCGTCATTCCACATCACTGAATTCATTGAATTACATAAATACAGGAGCAGCATATAGCGGACTCTTGCGGCTGTAGACGTTCATGTTGTCTCTTGGTTCATATATGTCAAAAGTAATTCATACTGACTTACAAGTCGCACCTGACTATAACTCGCAGGACCAGCCAAAGTATGAAAAAAAGTGTGACTTATAGTCTGGAAAATATGGTACTCTCTCCAAAAAGTATTTAATTACGTATTACTGATTACTTTCTAAATCCTATTACAAGGATAGGCCTAAAATGGCTCGAATAAATCATATAAATTTTTTTAATTTTAAGTAAATGGGGAGGGTTAAGGATGTAGAATAAGGTTTTGCAGAATAAGGCATTACTATGTGCTATTTAAGTATTAATAAACAGCCAAAGTCTAGTGATGGGCGATTTTGAAACGCTGCTTAATAAAACCTCGAAACATTTACAAATCTTTTGTTTTGAATCATTGGTTTAAAGCGTGTTTCAAACAAGTCACATGATTTAAGCAAAACATTTTTATAAAACATTCATCCTTCAGACAGATAACGCTATAATTTTGCCCTAAATAAAACTAAAAACACAGAATATACTTTTACTTAATGGCTTAATTAAGTTAAATAATAAATTTTTCTTAAAAACATGTTTTTAGAAAAACCTTTGCAACTATTTTGTAAGAAGTGTTAAATGTTGCGACTGAGATTTTGTCACTTTAACAATGTTTTCACCAGCAGGTGGCGCCATATGTAGGTGTTTGAGCGCTTCGAAACAGTGAATTATTTCTGGAAAAAAGCTTTGTTTCTCCATCACTAAAAAAAATAAGCATTTTAAAGTTAGACTTTAAATTGTCAAAGAAAAAGTTACAGTTAAATTACAGTAACTACTTACTTAGGAACTAGTTACACTTCTGGGTTACATACAACATTCTCCTGTAAGCGCATGTGCAACCTTTGTATACAAACATCAGGTTACAAAAACCCAGCGGTGTACTGTTTTGATGAAAACGCAGTGTACGCAGTCCCTCACATATGCATAAAAATGAAACCATGTCTCTCTCTCTTTCTCTTACTGTGTGTGTGTGTGTGTGTGTGTGTGTAGGTAGTATCGGCGCA
The DNA here is from genome assembly GCF_027580225.2 of Misgurnus anguillicaudatus. Lineage (NCBI taxonomy): Eukaryota > Metazoa > Chordata > Actinopteri > Cypriniformes > Cobitidae > Misgurnus > Misgurnus anguillicaudatus. The sequence continues at coordinate 39,449,033 of NC_073360.2, read as the reverse complement.
TTATATTGGGATCCAGTTCAGAGGTGGTTGTTTTCTGGAGCATCTGATCACAGCGTGATCATGTGGGACATCGGTGGGCGACGTGGTCGCACGTTATTACTACAGGGACATCAGTAAGAACCCCCAAACACATGCACATATTATTATAAATATGCACGTGAAATAGTGAGATCAGATTATTTCATGTTTGATGCAGGAAACTTAAATCTTTCTCTCATGTTTTAGTGAGAAGGTCCAGGCATTGAGGTATCTTCCGCTGACCCATCAGCTGGTATCCTGTTCTGCTGATGGAGGAATGACAGTGTGGAATATGGACACGACTCGTGAAGAGGTCATTATTAATAAACACACACAGACAAATAGTCACCTTTATTGACACCGTTTAATAAAAAATTTGGTCTCAGATAAAATGAGCTCACAAAATGTTAATGATGTCTTTTGAAGGATGTTTGATCACATGCTGGAAAGTTATTTATTAAATTTAAAATTAAACTTTAACGATGAACAATAGTAAATTTTGTTTAAAACATAATCATTATAACAACGCACTTACACAAGTACACAACAACACAAATGAATTAAAAGAAATAGCGATTTAGCATAATGGTGATCACAAAAATAAAAAAATGATGCACATTTCTTTTGTGCACACCCGTGTATGAGACATGTGCCAAATGTCTAATTGTGGACCAATGTCCAAAGTTTTCTTGAAGTTACCATGGTAACCCTTGCATCAGTCATTAGGTAAGCTTTCGTTTCTATGCCGACCAGAAACTTAAATGTCACGGAGAAGGATGTAATCTTTCTTTGTAACTCTTTGTTTCAGGCGCCGCAGTGGTTGGACAGCGACTCCTGTCAGAAATGCGAACAGCCGTTTTTTTGGAATATTAAACAGATGTGGGACACTAAGACCCTGGGGCTCAGACAGGTACACAAGGAGAAATAGATTTTGAGTCAAATTTAGGCTTGCAAAAATCTGTGCCTGCTGAAGTCTGCAAAGACACTCCCAAATATGTCTCGCGTCTTGCATATAAATTCAGTTTATAAAAGTGCTCCATGTTTAACCAAGTTCAGCCAACTATAGATACATTTGCACTTTTTGCACAAGTTGTCTTTAATGATAGTCAACATCATTCTTGTGTCTGTAGCATCACTGCAGGAAGTGCGGTAAGGCCATTTGTGGGAAATGCAGTTCGAAACGCTCCACGTACCCCATCATGGGTTTCGAGTTCCAGGTGCGCATGTGTGACGACTGCTACGGCACAATCAAAGAAGAAGATCGAGTTTTTTATTGCTTTCTTGTTAACAGTTTAACAGAGACCGTCTATAGCAGGGGTCCCCAAACTTTTCCTACAAAGGACCAAAACTCAAACCTGACAGTGGGCCAAAAGTTAATTTTGCTGTGTTATATTAAAAGTAAAGTTGCCATGATTTATCATTTTTATATATAAAAAAATAATTAAATAAACATTACTTTGTTTATGCATAACTAATGCAGTTTTATTTATAATTTTGCCAATCATTTTTAATTTCCTTTTGTCTGTGCCACTGCCTCGATCTCTTCATTATTAGCCATAGTACCCGAGTTCGTTGAGTTTTGTGATGCATGCTAAACACTTTCAAGTATGCATGTTCATTAAAAAAAATCCTTGCATTTATTTTTCAATTTACATTTTTGTAATGTACAAATAAAAAAAGTTAAATTTTGGAAATTTTTTAATTAGAAAATGTTTAATTCCCATCATTTTTCCTTTTTCATTTTTCCAAATTAAAGGTTATAGCTTGCCAACTTTGGCCCTAGTTTGGGCACCTCTGGATTATTGCTTTCTGCATTTCTCTTTTGTTTTCTGTTTGAAACGTGATGTTTTTTTTTTTAATAATATTAAATTTGATCTCTTTGTGTTTATGCAGTCGAGTGTCTCTGGCCACGTTTCATGAGGGGAAACACAACATCGCTCACATGGACATGGACCCGAGTCGTGGACTGATGGTTACGTGTGGGAGCGATCGAGTTGTTAAGGTCACACAGTCTTTTGCTTGCTTTTAGTATTTTTTGTGATTTTGTGTATGTTCAGAAATAATACTATAAGGGCTAGCCGATATATTCATATCATTATCTATTAGGGGTGTAAATCGGACAGTTTATTGCGGTACGATACAATATAGATTATCTCCAATGATGATGCAATATTTGCCGATACATCAAGTGTTTATTCAATGCAGTTACGATTCGATACAATTAATTTATCGATACTTTAATATTGCGTGCCTAGTTAAGTTACATTTTAACTCATTCACCACCAGCCATTTTTTGAAAAGTTGCCCCCCCTTCCGGGAATTTTTTCTTCTAAAAATATATAAAAACATACAAATCAAATGAAAGAATAGACCCCCTGATTTCAAACAAACAAACAAACAAAACCGGAAAAAAACGTTTCATCCTATCTATATTTTTTTCTCTGCTTATAAACTCTTAAATATGGGTATTTTCTTTTAAAAATATTTTTTTAGCAAAAATCTGAAATAATTGCATTTTTGTGAAGGAATTTTGTTAGATATTAGATTCAGAACATTATCAAAACATACACAGAGTTTAAAATTAGTAAGTTACGTTTTGGGTTCAGTTTTTTTTCATAAATTGGATAGTCGCTGTATTGCAGATTAACATGAAAATTCTTCAGAGACACTTTTTTTTTCTCTTAATTGACGAGATATCTCGTCAATGGCAGTGAAAGAGTTAATAACTTACGATTGCAACCAAAATATATAACATGAACGTTTAATATACTCTTTAAAAAAGGCACAATCTTTGTCCCAATTGGGCTATTTACAAAAACAAAATGAGAAAAATACACTTTTTAAAATAAAGAAAAATAAATAATTAGGCAAAACAATATCACATAAAAATCAAGCTTATGGCAACAGTCAAAGTCTTTAGTGTTTCTTTAGTCTTCTTTAGTGATTTTTAGTGTGCAAAGATTTTCTGCCAGTCTGTTTGTCCAATCCGTTTTCCAAATACAAAATATTTTCAAACCCATGATTTGCATCCGATAGCTACAGAGCCCCTAAGGCAGTGCCTCTCAAATAGTGGGGCGGGACCCCCAGGGGGGGCTCGAAGCGACACCAGGGGGGGCGCGCGAGCCCCCGGGGAAAATACTTTTTCAGGAAGTGATTTTTTTTGCACCGTCACTTAAAGACATTACACCCCAATCACGCTGATAAGCCACTTGATTTTTTTATTATTATTTATTGATTATATTTAATTTAATTTTTCAGTATCAAATGGTCAAAAAATATTATACTTTATATAAGGATTGATTTTTTTTTTTATTTCAGGCAAATTGATGCATTTTAAGTCTTTTCTGTTACAGACTAAAAAACAATTTTAATAAAGTTATTGTAAGTTGATCGATATTTCTTTTTTTGTTTTCTTTTTGTGTTTTCTCAATGTTAATAAGGATACAATGTTTTGCAGATGTGTAATTTTATAGACAAATTATACTATTTACAGTCGCGGCGGAGAGTTGGGGGGGCGCGAAATGTTTACTACTACTTAGGGGGGGCGTGACAGAAAATAATTGAGAAGCACTGCCCTAAGGGGACATGGAGCAAAAATGAAATAAAGTTTAGTTTCATGTGCTCACGCGAAACTTTCATGTGCTCACGCGAAACTTTCATGTGCTCACGCGAAACCTTCATGTGCTCACGCGAAACTTTCATGTGCTCACGCGAAACTTTCATGTGCTCACGCGAAACTTTCATGTGCTCACGCGAAACCTTCATGTGCAGAATTTTTTTGTGAAGCTAGCGCGTATTATACAATGTATAATACATAATATTATACACAGTAAACACACACATTTATATGGGCCATTCTACCGAATTGGTGCAAATTGACACTTAAAAACTTCTTGAAAAAAGTGTGTTTTTTCCTGCAAGCTTTGTAGTCATAAACATAGTAGAACATCTAAGGAACATTAATCTACTGATTGGACACTTTAATTTCCTAGCATGTTTTTATACAGTTTCGAAATGTTTTCTCTTTCCCAAAATTTGTCACTACCGAAACACAACAACATTTGATATAAAAATTAGGTTTTTAATAGCCTATTCTGATTTTCTTTACATTAACTTTCTAAATATATTTTTTACATTTTTTTAAAGACAGTGTCATGGGTAAATTGGTTAGAAATATTATTTTAACAAAACTATAAGAGTGGTTCATCAAATTAAATGCATTTTGAAAGCAATATTTCTCTGTAATTGCCATACATGCACTGATACAGTTTTCAAATTCAAGGATTCTTTAGTTTAAATTTTTATCTAACTAAATAAAATTATGTCATCTTTTCTGATAACAAAACCTATTTTATTTTTCCAGAACATTATTTGTTTCGGTCGTGACATCAAATGTTCGGTAGTGACGACCATATTGGATTGTCCATATTTTGTGTAAAAAAAAGTAATTAGTTAGTCAAAAATGGTTGGCATTATGCAGTCAAAACATACAGCACAAAGAATATCTAACGCAACACCACATAAAAGCACTTTGCACTGAAATGACGCTGAAGAGATGGCGGATAGTTCAGACCTTGAAGGGATGCAAGATGCTGTGTTGATTTTCACATCTCTTGAGAAAAAGATGACAATGTATGTCCATATAAAACTTCAAGCCCACAGTATAAACTACAGAATTTGGTGTGTGTGCACCCATGTCCATCTGTAATGTTGGTGTACACACGTGTGCCTGTTTTTCCATTACACATTCTAACTTCTCTAAACCTCCTTAACTGATTCTCTTGTTGCTGAGTTTGACTTTTTGGAGTTTGAAGTAAACTTAATTATTTATTTGATTTGAGGTAGGTTGAATACATTTTCATATAAAAGAACTAGTGATAGACCGATATATCGGCCGTTTTTTGCGAGTTTTATGTGTATTGGCATTGGCCGATTTGTGGCTGCTGTGTTCACAGAGTTTTTTCGGCATTATTTACACACAGAAATATAGTTTTTTAAGTTCAATAAATGTTACTTTTTTAAATTGAGACTTATAAAGATGACACGATGATGCCAAATGTTACAAGTACACTAAGTGAGCAAAATAAGTATCGGCTCAAGTAAATAGGCTCTCTCAGTCTGTCCGATTTACTTTCATCTTTCCGTCTATGCATGTTGGTGATTCCTCTCTCTATGTAGCTATCTGTACAAATTAACCAAAGATATTTACAGTTACATTATTAGTGTGAGCCTGCCCTGTCTACACTTAACAATGACATGTCAATTTACAATGATACTGATAAGTGCTATCTGTTATGTCATTTATATAAAGCAATCAGTCAAAGTCCCGCTAAATTAGCGCAGAAAGTTTTCCTAGAGACCAGAGGTAGAATCATATAGCCTTCATTTATATAAATAATGAGTCAAGCTTCTACTATATGAATTCATTAAATTAATCTGGCCTAGTTCATTTTATCTTAGTTTGTAGTCCTAGTCAAATCACGTACAACATTACAGAAATATGACTAACAAATTATTTGTACTGAAAAAGAATATATGTGCACTTGAAAGTTTCTATTTATTTATTAAAATAAAGAAATAAGTGTCATTTTGTCACTACCGAAACAATCACGTCACAACCGAAATGTCAACAAATGTTTCGGTTGTGACTGTTTCGGTAGTGACGATTTAAGCTAACTTTGATCCTACTGCTAAGATGCTAATCAGTACGTAGTTAACTAGCACAGTTCTCAACATTGAAACATGAGTAAAACCTAAATGACCAGTAGAAAAAATAAAAAAAACTTAATTAATCGTTGAAAACGTGTGATCGGTAGTGACATTCATAAATGTCACACACTGACTTCCAAACTTTTGATCACATTTACTTCAAAACCATGGGACTGATCTTATCACCATGTCACCACAAGGGAGAGAGACACAGACAAAGTTTCTGGTTCAAAATGGAGGGGAGTGGCTTAAAGCATTATTATATTATTGACCAAACTATGCAATGTTTCGGTAGTGACGTGAAAATGCGGGACAGTGTTTTTTTACATGATTTTACATGATTTTTTACTGAAAATATTCAATAAATATATTTTTGGTTTTAATTAACAAAAGTATTCAAAATGATACTTCTTAAAACAATGATAAAAAAAATTACAAAAATTATTTCATATTTTTTTTCCTATGTTGAAATTCAGACATTGGGGTTTGGGACAACCACCTCTCAATTGAAAGCACCATATAAATGATGATATTTTATATATAAAGCCTGCCGCTACCTCAAATATTACTTTGGGTGTTGATTGGTATTTGCTTATATTTTTTTATTATCAAACATTTTCCTACATTAATGCTTTTTAATTTAGTTTTTTGGTTCCGGGACAGCAATTTGCACGAATTCGGTAGAATGGCCCATATATGAATGTAAACAAAAAAACTTTATTCTGAGTTGCGATTAATCCTTGTGCAGCCTGATAACCCAATATAATATAATATAATATAAACCCAAATAATTATTTGATTGGTCTGTGTGCAGATTTGGGATATGACGCAGGTGATTGGCAGCAGTATAGCAGCAGGATTCTCTCCCCGTTGATTGGCTGTTTCTGAATCCACCGCCCAGCACTCCACCGGCGAAGACCTATTGAGGACCAGCGGTCATGATGAAAACGCTCACCTACCTAATTCTGTCTCTCTTCACCTGTGGAGTCTGCCGGACAGTCCCGCTGAAGTGTGTACCTGAATGTCTGTTTCTTATTTGGATAGTCTTAGATTTTTACCACATCTGCTCTGAACGAGAGTCATTGTCGACTCTTATGACCTGGATTTTAGTGAACGTGAACTCAAGGTACTTCTGTAAGCACAATATTTGCACCCTTTCTCTTTTTCTGTGTGTGTACAGTATGTGTGTGTGTGTGTTGGATGTTTCCCAAACTAAATGCTTACATATTACAAATTGTGCCCACCATTACTATTTAAACAAAGGACGTCTTCATCCAACATCCTGTTACTTCTTTATCCCTGTTTGACTTTAAAAAACCACTACTGCCCATAGTAACTGCCCCTCATGTTTCCATGGCAACTATGGTAGCATGGACATTCCCATCAAGACAAGACTAGTTAAGTTGCTTTGCCCAAAAGTGACACTGCAAACCGGGTAAAAAGTGTCGACCAAGATTAAAGATGTTTTGGGTTAATATTATTTATAGCATATAAGTCTGTGGAGATGTATTATTAAATGCATTAAGTTACTAAAATAATGTTTAGTGTTTACTTTTTTAAAACATGTTATAGCACTTATTAACTTACTAAAAACTTAAACCTTAATCAACTTACAAAACGTCTTTTGTCTCTCCTGTGTCACATCTGCAGTGTCTTAACGTTCAAGCATTTGTGCAACAACACGGTTGTTTGTGTGTTGTAAATGGCTGGCTTGTGTATGCCCGACGTTTCTATTTTATTATGCGTCTCTCATTGTGCACTTTGTAAATGATAACCTTCCTCATTTACGCTTTTTGCAGAAAGCGAGCAGGAAGTAAATGTAAGGCTTGTTGGAGTGATGTAAGAGAAAGCAGATTATGTTGTACACATACATGTCATACTGAAAAAGGTTTAAAAAATACTAAACTTCTGCCTGTCTGGCAGATAAAGACCATGAAGATGTGCTGCAAGACCTACATTCAGTTTGTATCTCAACTATCTGTCAAAAAAACACGATACCTTACCTTGATATAAAATATATGTATGTTTGTTTAAAGAAAACCTTTTTCGACCATTAGCTTTTTATAATTGTGACATTTAATGAACAAAAAAGCCTAATGGTTTTAATTAAGGTTTTATTTCTTTAAATGATAACATAATTACTTTTCTTTTGTGTTTGAGGTTTTTGATTGCTATTGACATCCGCATTAAATTGGGACTTCAGGGTGTCGCATCAGTCATGATCCGGTTTAAAATCATACAAACACATCTAACATTTCACTGGAAACACTTAAATGTGTTGTTTTTTTCTTTGTTCTTGTAATAATCACTCTAAAACTGTAAATAACTCTTTTTATGTAATTTTTCTAAGACTTACTTTACTCACTAGTTCAATAATTAAGTATTCTCTCTCTCTCTCTCTCTCTCTCTCTCTCTATCTACAGTATATATAAAGTTGAGCTGTAATGTTGGTACGCTCACACATCTGTATTTTTCATACGGGGTATATCTTGTTGCTAATATGAAAACTGACGTAATTCTTATGCGGGTTGGTAGTTTCAGCCCAGAGATTGAATGAAATATTACAATAAAAGTTCTATGCTGTATCTTACAGTTGTTTGCTTGTTGTGTTTTGTATCTAATAGAGAGAATCTCCAACATTTTTATTTTATCACAAAATCAAAATAGGAGACGGGTAGCTGCATCTTGGAGTAATGGGCGTGCCGAAAGGTTTCTCATTGGTGAAAGGAGTTTTCTTCAGGCAACTGCGTTGGAAAGTAAAGAGAATTTTTTTAAACACATTTTAAAAACATCATGAAATGTGCTATAATTGGGTCCCCAGTGCTTTTATCATCCTAGATCATGTGAAACAGATCAACCCAGTAATTTATTTTTGGTAAACCATTCTCTGCAAGTACGTAAAAAATCGTGCTCCCCTTGTGATGTCAGCAGGGGATAATACCGCCCCTTAATCTGCACTATCCAACCACAGCACTGCCATTTAGTGCAGAGTTCAGCTCATTTGCATTTAAAATGACACATTTTAACATGATATAATAAATTATCTGTGGTTTTTTTTATACTGTAAAACCTAACAGTTAACTCAAACCATTTAAGTAAACCGGTTGCATTAGACCATTTAAGTTTTAAAACACATACATTTAAGTACTGTGAACTTGAGTCATGTGCAATTATGCACTTGTGTGAACTTAAATATAAGTGCATAACTGCATATGACTCAATTTGTTTAAGTTCACAGTACTCAAATGTATGTGTTTTAAAACTAATGCAACCGGTTTACTTAAATGGTTTGAGTTGAGTTAACTTTTAGGTTTTACAGTGCTAAAACTTTACATTCGTAAATAAAGATTTATTTTACATCATAAAGTCTTGTGAAATGTCCCTTTTGCATATTAGAAATGTATTGCTGAAACCATTCAGGTTGTAGCAGTATTTAAAGAGTAACTAAACCTTAAACCAACTTATTTTGGTTAATGATCTGTAAGAGTGGGGCTTTATTAGTGCTGTTGGTTAATTTGAGTAACTTTTTTGACATTCGGGTATAAAGTGTTTCAATGCTACAATATATGGTGTAAAAACGTCTGAGTGGTGCCCTCTTCAGGTTGAACGGTGGCTACTGCAGTTGAATTTTCCTATTTGATATGTGACATAAGCGGTTCGACCCTACGTAAGCAGGTTCAAGCTCACCACGCCCTTGGTACAAGCTCAGTTTGTCCCCTCTATCTCCGTTGGGGTCTGCCCACTTGCATTTTTCAAATATTGCCAGTGGGTGGAGTCAGGCTCTGATCAGGGGTTTAGTTACGCTTTAAAGGGGACATATCATTAAAATCAGACTTTTTCCATGTTTAAGTGCTATTATTGGGTCCCCAGTGCTTTTTATCAACCTAAAAAATGTGTAAAGAACAACCCATTCATTTAGTTTTGGTAAACCATTCTCTGCAAGAATGTGAAAAAATATCATTGAAATTTGGTTCCTCTTGTGATTTCAGAAGGGGATCTTATTATAATAATACCGTCCCTTAATCTGCACTATCCAACCACGGCACTGTCAATTGAGTGCAGAGAGAAAAGAATTGACGGCACAATTGAGTTTCAATTTCCACAAACCACCATTATAGTGATCCGTGTTTGCATTTCATCAGCTCATTTGCATTTAAAAGGACACACCCCAAAAAACAGTAGCAAACAAAGTAGCAATTTAACATGCTATAATAAATGAAATTATAAATTATAATAAATATAAAACTTTTCATATGTACTCTGGGGACACCAAAGGTTTTTTTAAATCTTAAAATTCTTGTGAAATGTCCCCTTTAATATAATTTTTATTAACATTTAACATCCGCCTCACATCATCACACTTTCACCACACCTTTAAATATTTTTATTATCGCTTGAACAACTTTTGACAAGACAAATGCTTGACAAGAACAGTCATGTTATAATTAATCATCACCCAATCTGTATATGAAGAGTTTCGTTGCAAAACGAGATAAATCCATTTTTTAACATTTTTGTCAAAACATGTTTATTATTATGTTATCATTTTGTTTTATGGTGCTACTTAGCTGTATTTTTTAAGTTATGAAGGTTTAAATCAAAACAAACCAACTGCAGTTGAATTGATATAAATTGGAATGCACAACCAAAAAACGCGATTTCTGAACAATTAAAAAAAAGGTGGTTATCTCGTTTTGCAACAAAACTCTTCATATGCAGAAATGTAAAGAAATGTTATTGTCCGAACAGATGAGCTGCGTCTGAAATCGCTAACTTTCATACTATGTAGTAGGCGAAAATCAATATGCGAGCCGAGTAGTATGTTCGAATTCATAGTATTCGAAAAACCGAGTAACCGAAAAGTGCGCAGATAACCTTTTTCGACTGGATTTTTAACAAAAAAGCTTTACAAAACCAGAGTTTTGAGCGATTTAGGTACCATAAAATGTATTTTACAGTTGCAGTTGTTAAACAAAGCATACGTATGGTCGCGGTTGTTGTGATTACATCATAGGTCAAAGGACATACAGGTCACATGACAATGAAAACAGGACGGATACACTATGACTGTTTTAATGATAAACACAGTGCGCGATTTCAAACGCAGCGAAAATGATTTAGCACTTCCTCATTCTCTGGAACATCAGGTGACAGCTTTAAAGCCAAAGCACAACCCCACAAAATCACAAAATCGTTTTTCAGTCAGCTTCCTGGACGCCACCAGGTGATTGGCTGTGAGTGATTGATTGACAGCTAGGGTGACTCCGGTCAGAGCGGGTTCCCACCTGATTGACCTGATTTGTTGGAGTCACCGACACAGTAACAGCGCACTGTGATTGGTTAAGATTGATCACATGGTGCTTGGACCAGTAAGCTGTCGGAAAAGAGCGATTCCTGTTTCTAATGACAGGAGAGAATAAAATGTGAATAAAAAAGAATTCATTTTGATAACAGACAAAAGCGTGATTTTAAATTTATTGAGGTTTTTCACACCTTCACACTTTCAGAGTTCTGGAGGACATTTAATCTATCGGCAGATGTTAAAGGTTTAATGTGAGGTTTTTATTGTAAGTAGCCTACATCCACACTGCTTTTACTCATTAGACAGTTAAACACTATATTGGACTGTGTGTTAGTTGTCTACATCTATACTTGTGTTGCAACTTGCAAGTGTTTTGTATTGGAGAGATTTAGTGAGACTGGAAGGTCTTGGCAAGGTCATCCATCACGCTCATGAACTTCTGATCTTCCTGCTGTGAACTGTGCGTCCAGGCCAAAGGAAGGTGAGCTGACACCATCCGTCGATCTGATGCAGAAAAATCATACGGATACAGTCAGTAGTTGCGTTTCTATTACAATTCAAATTGAGCAAATTGAAACGCAAAGTCCCAAACCCCAACGTCACAGGGGTAAAGGCAAATCCTACAAAAATGTATGAATATGTTCATACAAATTACTATGAATTAGCCACCTCGAAAAATACATACGAATTGCCATAAGATAGCGTTGGAAACACGTAAATTTTGCAAAAACTCCCATATATCGCGAAAAAGTTTTTCAAGCAATTTGAAAAAGGAAAATATCACAAAACTGCAATGGAAACGGAAATGGCCTTTTCACAAATACACATGTTAGTCACATGATCATTCTTTAAATATGGCGCTGTATGTTTGGTTGGAGGACAAGATAGAAAAGGTGTGTTCGACTTCATGGGTCTGACAAGCACATGACATCAAAATACCGCAAAAGCGTTTCGAGAGTCAACTGTTTTCTAGTCGCTCTTGCAGTATTTTGATATCATCTGCATGTCAGTCTTCACGGCATCGTATGAAGTCAAATACACCCATCGCCAGGGTGCAATTTGCTGGGGGATTATCCCCCCTCTGGTCTTTACACCGAAAAACTAACTATTTACTTAAAAAAAATTCTCGTAACAATTTGAATGAACTTTTTCTAAGTAAAATGTACTGCTATTTTAAAGGTGCAGTGTGTAAATTTTAGCGGCATCTAGTGGTGAGGTTGCGAATTGCAGCCAATGGCTCAGTCCACTGCTCACCTCTTGCTTTTGAAACGCATAGAGAAGCTACGGTAGCCAACACAGGACAAACATGTCATCACTGGAGACAATTTAATAAAAAAGTTTGTCCATTATGAGCTTCTGTAGAAACATGGCGGGACAAAATGGTGACTTCCATGTAAGGGTACCCTCGGTGTATGTAGATAAAACGTCTCATTCTAAGGTAATAAACACATAACGGTTCATTATGAAAGGTCTTTATACACCCCTGATAATTTAGTTTTGTATATTATTTTGCATTTCTGTCAAGAGATCCTTCTAAAAATTACACACTGCACCTTTAAAGTACAACTTACCTACTAAAATCAAATAAAATCTACTTAATAATGCATGAAAAACATTTGTTAAATAATTAAGTACATGTCACGTAATTATTTTTATTTTAGAAGATATCTTTTAATTGTTTAGGTAAAGTCTATTACTTTTTGGAATGTTGAAGCATTGTGTCCTAAAAATATTAAATATATCTAACATACTCTTATGGGCGGTTTCCCGGACAGGGATTAGACTAGTCCTAGACTTAAACACTTTTAAGAGCTCTCCAAACTGAAAACAACTTGCACTGACATTTCTTAAAATACATCAGTGCCCTTTGTTTTACCTCAAAATGTACACAAGTAATGTTTTTAGTAAGGCATGTTTGTTTAAACTAGTTATATTTCCTAATTAAACTAAGGCCTAGTCCTGGATTAAGCTAATCCTGGTCCGGGAAACCGCCGCCCCTTAGTGTTATAAATGGCATTATAACACAAAATTCATGACTGACTATACAATAAAATGTTCTGAACAGCGTTCATGTAAGGAAACACTGATTACCTGAATGGTGACTTCACAAAATTATAATTTACAACATAAACAACATCAATAATATAAGAGCTTAAACCTTTATGAAATTTTTTAACAAATATTTAAGTAGTACATTTAAGTTCATTTTACTTGAATGTATTAGTTTAATGGATTTTATACGCTTAAGTTAAATTAACTCCGATTTTTTACTTGAAAGTACAGAGCCCCTTAGGGGACATGGAGCAAAAATTAAATAAAGTTTAGTTTTTGCGTGCGCATGTGAAACTATCGCGTTTAGTTTCGCGGGCGCACGTAAATCTATCACGTGCGCACGTGCAACTTTCGCTTCTGCACATGAAGGTTTCGCGTGCAGCACATGAAAGTTTCATGAAAGTTTCAATTTTTTACACCAATGTCAGTGTGTTAGGGGCTCAGTATCAAGTTTTTGATTAAAATGTACTGAATTATTTTAGGACTATGTGCAGTGACTATAAAACAGGTAAAAAATACAAGAAAATATATAATACGACTTTATTCCCACACAGTTCATTTTGTACATAAATTAATTGTGTATTTATCATCATTTTAGTTCTCAATAAATGTTAATAAACTATGAAGAAATTCTGAGGATTAGTCTAATATATTAAACTACACCAAAAGTTTTTTTTAAGTGTATATCCTTGCCTTTGATAAATAATTTTTTATCCCTGGTGGGGACAAAATGTATTTAATTGTCATCAAACATCCATATAAACAGCCTAAAATAAAGATAATTTAATAGGCAAGTAAAAACACTGTCACGCAATACAGCAAACAACAGTGAAAAAAGAGTAGGCCGCCTATTACAATCAGCGCTACCGCTCCTGTGACAACAAGTGACAGCACGTCTAGGTTATATCCTGATCCTTTATTAATCCATGCCCAAATTTTCCAAATGTCGGCAAGCACGAATAGTCTATTTCAGCGTGAAAACAGCCAAATAATAAATGAAAAGGATTCCAACAGCGACAGACGTTATAACTCATCGCCTTTAGCGTCCTTGTTAGAGTGTCCGACTCTCATGCCGGACCAGCATGGCTTTTAAAAATGTGTAGGCCTATAAAAATGTGTGTCCCTGTTTGGTTTGCAGGGTCAGAGGTTTGTGTCCGGCCGTGTCTGGTACTAAAGCTCCACCCGCTACAGCTGCATTGGAGAACTGCCAACACTTTTTTCCCTTTCTTAATCTCTCTCTTCTCCTTTTATCTTCTTCTGCTCATCTCTCCTCCTCTCAGTGTCTCTCTTTCACTTTCATTGTCATGCTCTCATCTGTCCATTCTTTATTTAATTGCTCTCATTTCCTTCGTCGTCTTCTCTCTTGTTCTGTTCTTCACCCTGCTTTTCTCTCTCCCATGAGCATCTTTCATCGGTTCTTTGTCTCGTGAAAGACTTACTTCCTTCATTTATTTAAAACGCAGATGCGTGATAAAGATGCAGGCTCTGTTTCAAAAGGTAGTGGCAACTTGGGTGTCATTGTATAGTATTTCAGTAACACATTTGTGCTGCCTTTTGACACAAATGTAAGGCAGCATCGAAAAGACAATCTCGAAATGCATATAAATACTTATTTTGTTAAAACATGTTGTTAAAATAGTTCAGTCTAATTTAAGAACAACATGCAAAGGCTTTTTTTGTCCATCACTGCCTAGGTAGGGCGTTTCAAATCACACTTCACACTTGAGGTACCTCACTAGGTTTTGTATTACAGCCATTGTGTGTGTGCTTGTGTGTTTGCTCACCCTGATAAAAACGCCCGCTGGGATTCTTGACAGCAGCTTCGGATACAGCGAGCCACACGACCGTATCGGCCCCTTGCTCTGGTGTCCTCAAACGCTCCTTCATTGAGCTGTGGAAGTCAGGCATTGCGTTTGCAATAGCTACAGGGAGAGATATAACAAGTATACAATATTAATAATCAGGTTTACTGAGCTGTTGTGCTTTGTTGCATACATTTGAGTCTATAAATATTTCTGTAAACTGCTTTGTAAAAATGCACGTTGTGTAAATATAAATTATCAGCTAATGTTCTTGGTCATTCGGCATCTGGCCAAAATGTTCATGTTTGTCAAAGTTTGTTATGCAAAACTGTGTGTGTGTGTGTATTTGTGCATTTGTGTGTGATTACTTGGCGTGTCGACCCAGCCTGGGTGCATCACAGAGAAATGTATGTTGGGATGAGCTTTTGCAAACTGCTCTGTCATCACAATCTGCTGCCTCTGAAAATGTGCAAACACATAACATGCAGAATATGTGATATCACTGAAACTACAAACAGAGACTACAATCACTTAAATAAATACACTTAACTACAAAGACATGTCAGTCTAAAGTTCACTATAGTCTACTACTAAACTAAACTATCTTGCCGAACTCTCATAAAGGCTCATAAATCGTCTCATAAATGATTCATGTTTTATCAGAATCTAATAACGTCAGAAGGTTTGTGTTTAGGGAGAGTTTAGGGATGGGTTATGAAATCATCTCTAAGTATAAAGACGTTATAAAGTCCTTTTTCTAGATTTAAACATATACAGTAGTATTTACACTGTTGTCAAATCCTAAATTGATAAACTGTAGTAAATATAGTATGCTTTAATATTAAATATGGGAAGGTTAAAAAACGCTATAGTACACTGTAAAAAATTATTGCCTTAAAAATTGCCTTTTGTTGAAACTTCGATTTACTTTCTATATACAAGTCATTTAAACTTACTGATATTTATCTTGACTAGGGATGAGTTGTTATAACTACAGATGAGCTGAAAAAAGTCAACTTATTTTTTTAAGTTGTAGCAACTCATCTCTTAGATAAATAATAAGATAAATAATAGTAAGTTAACATGACTTGCAAATCTGAGTTGATTCAACAAAAAAGTAAACCTACTATTTATTTATTTATTAATTTTTTAAAGTTATATTTTTTGGCAATTTTTGGCTTTATTTGACAGTGATTAAGGAGAGGACAGAAAAGTACAGAGAGAGGGGTATGGGATCGGCAAATGACCACGCGCCTTAAAATTAATTTGTTAAGTTAAAGTAACATAAAAAATATATCGTCGCTGTCCTTCTGAAACCTTGTATCTCCATAATTTCATTTTTGGTCATAACTCATTATTATTGGTCACTCTTTATGTTTCTCAGTGGCTTTGCAAATATTAATCAATAAAAAGTATTAAAAAATTTGGACATACAAGCTTTCGGAAGGACAGCGATGATATGTTGATTTGACAAAAATGCTGATTTTTTTACAGTGTATGTTAATATTACTGAATAATATAGTATATTTATAATTACTACACTACAATTTACTGCAGTTTACTATAGTAAAGTATCCACCTTATTTCGAATGCGAAAGTAAGTGATGTGATGTATTTCCTTTTTCTGTGCGAGACTTCAGTTTCAATATCCAGCCGATAGAAAACAGTGTCGTGGGAGCACGCATAAAACATGATTTAAACAGTTATGGTAAATATTTACTACACCTGCCATGTAGAACCTAGTGTGAAGATGAAATTAAGAAGTGGCCTGATACATTATATGAAGATATATTCAATCATTTCGTGTTTGGTGCTCGGAGTTGACGGGTCTTTAATGCGCAACTATAAAAACACATACCAGGATCTGTACAGTGGGAAAGTCAGTCAAGTGTTTGTACCTGAAAAGACCAAGAGTTTGTGTTTGTAACATTGTTCATGCATATGTTTAAAATGTCCCACTGGTGTGTTTTTTTACGGCAATGTTTAATTGACTGTAATAATGTTTGAGTTATTTGACAACTACACACCACAATAAACATTCATTACATTTATTTAGTTACATTTTAGTTTTTTGTTAAATATGCATGTGATATATTTTATTACATGGTGCACTAGAGGGAGACATGATTTAGGAAATTATTTGCTTTTTAATTTAAAACAGCTTTTATTTTACATACTTTATTATACTTTATTATTATTACTTTATTAGCAGTTTATGTTATACTGTATACATAAACATTCTGTACTGTAAACTGTTTTTGTAAAACATTTTTGTAGTAAGATGCACGTCGACATTCAGCTCTTGTGCTTGAATTATGATTAAAACAAATGTTTTGTAGAGATTAACTGTGTTTGTACCAGCTATTTTGGCAACCCCTAACTGCACAAATTTTGCTGGTTGTTCTGGATTTTATAATAAACATTTACTAGCCAGTCAAAACGGCACACCTGTGTCACTTGCAATATGACTACCATTAGCTTTAGTGGCTCACCGGAAGTCTTACACAAAGGAGCTCAAAGATGGCGGCGTACACATTTACGTCAAAAATAAGGTGGATACTTAAATATTTTTTACATGGATATATAGTTCAAAAAGTTTCTCTGTGTGTGCACAAATCTTGACTTTTATAATGTGTTTGTGTATACCTTGTTTTGTGCGTACACCATAGTGCCTTCATATCGCCCCCTTTCAGACTGCAAGTTTCCTGTCCGCAGTTTCTGCACCAACATCCCACCTGATGAGACTGTTATCTGAGAGAGAGAGAGAGAGAGAGAGAGAGAGAGAGAGAGAGAGAGAGAGAGAGAGACAGAGAGATTAAGGTGACCTGTACGATCCCTCTTTCTCGCTCTCTCTGTGTGTCTGTGTGTTTGGTTTACTCACAACTCTGGGGTCAGGACTTTTCTCCAGCAGAGGAACGAGGCTCTTGATGAGGATGTAGACGGCTGTGCAACCGCACACATCAAGCCGATATGACAATGAGGTTTGTGGAGAATACAAAACACGCAGTTAATATAGGACTGTAGATATATTGTAGTATATTGAGCTGTTTGTGTGCGTGTTAACTCACCCAGGGAATTGCTGGCGAAGCTTTTCTCCAATCCTTCACCATTAACTTCCCTCTTGGTCATCATGCAGCCAGCGTTATTGATCTGTCTCATTCAAATCAATGGATTAGATGAGAAACTAACTGACAATCAGTCATTATTCATCAATAATTTAGTTCATCAACACATAATAGATGTAAGCATTTAGGAGAGAGATGTGAGGCGTCACCAGAACATTGAGGGTTTTGTACTTCTTCTTAAAAGACTCGGCAAACTCCCAAACCTTCTTGGTTTCAGACAGATCCAAAATATGCACATAGATTTCCTGAAACAAAGACAAGAGATGCCATAATATACAACCTACAGATGTTTAATTTTTTAAAATCTTAATTGACCTAATATGAAGTTTTTAGATTTCTTAGATTTTTAGGGCCTGAGCGCCATGTAAGTATTATTATTATTTTTTTTTCATTTCTTATCACAAACTGTGGGGAGAAGTCATAACCAAGCATTTCACTTATCTACTTATGGCAAAAAAATTCTCTGGCCAAAAATACGTTTTAAATATATGCTAAATATATTTCTGAAAAAAAAAAAAACTCTGTCCAAAATATGTTTTAAATATATGCTAAATATATTTTTGAAAAAAAAAAACACTCTGCCCAAAATATGTTTTAAATATATGCTAAATATATTTTGGAAAAAAAAAAACTCTGGCCAAAATATGTTTTAAATATATGCTAAATATATTTTTGGAAAAAAAAAACTCTGGCCAAAATATGTTTTAAATATATGCTAAATATATAAAAAAAAACTCTGGCCAAAATATGTTTTAAATATATGCTAAATATATAAAAAAAAAAAAAACTCTGGCCAAAATATGTTTTAAATATATGCTAAATATATTTTTGAAAAAAAAAAAAATTTCTGGCCAAAATATGTTTTAAATATATGCTAAATATATTTTTGAAAAAAAAAAAAAACTCTGGCCAAAATATGTTTTAAATATATGCTAAATATATATATATAAAAAAAAAAACTCTGGCCAAAATATGTTTTAAATATATGCTAAATATATTTAAAAAAAAAAAAACTCTGGCCAAAATATGTTTTAAATATATGCTAAATATGTTTTTGGAAAAAAAAAACCTCTGGCCAAAATATGTTTTAAATATATGCTAAATATGTATAAAAAAACTCTGGCCAAACTATGTTTTAAATATATGCTAAATATATTTTTGAAAAACAAACTCTGCCCAAAATATGTTTTAAATATATGCTAAATATATTTTTGAAAAAAAAAACTCTGCCCAAAATATGTTTTAAATATATGCTAAATATATTTTTGAAAAAAAAACCTCTGGCCAAAATATGTTTTAAATATATGCTAAATATATTTTTGAAAAAAAAAGACTCTGCCCAAAATGTGTTTTAAATATATGCTAAATATATTTTTGAAAAAAAAAAAAAACCTCTGGCCAGAATATGTTTTAAATATATGCTAAATATATTTTTGAATTTGAAAATATCATATATGTTTATATGAAGATTGAAACTTAATATGTTTAAAAATGTATTCAAGGGCAAGCAAATATATTTATAAATTTAAAACCCATATGGCAAGAAATATATTCTTGATCCAAAATATATTTTAAATAAATGCTATACAATCTAATTTATAAAGTATATTTTTTAAAGTTGTAAATATATTTAATTTAAACCAATTTAAACCTGTTTCAAACATGTTTGTAACATAAACATACATTTTTTCTTCCAATGCGACGTGAATAAATTTCCTTGCTTTAAAATATATTTTTAAATTATACAAAAACATTCCATTAAATATTTTGGCATTTCAGCAAATATATTTTGAAAAGAAATATAAAAAAACATATTTTTTGTTGTATGGGTCATGTGTATGGCTGGGTCAAAAAGGGACAAACCCAGCATTTTGGGTTATAACAACCCAGCATATTACAACCCAGTGGGTTGTTTTCATCCCTTTTAAACACTTTTGAAAATAACCCAGCATTTTTTTTTTGAGTGTATGTGACCAATAAAACTTGAAATCTGTGTTTTATACAGAATGATAATAACAACCACGTGAGCCATTTTAATAACTCTACAAAAAATGCTGGGTAATTTTCAACCCAGCTTTGGGTCAAAAAGGGGCGTACTCAGCCACTGGATTCAATTAACCCAGAAAATGGATAAAAACAACCCATCATTTTAGGTTGAAACAACCCAACATAGCTTAAATTATAAGCCACGGGTTGAGTTCATACCTTTTTGACCCAATGTGAGGTTAAAAATAACCCAGCATTCCCTAGAGTGAATGTTTTGTATAATAGTGAACTAATTATTAAATTAAATGTATACCATGTACTGTAATGCATTGTACGTTACAATGAAAACGTCTGCCAAATGCATAAATGTAATGTGCAATAGTTGACCAGTCTTTGGGTTATCATCTCACACTTTTCATTTAACTTCTATCACAACAAAAATGCACACATACTTTATTTCCAGAATCTTTGACGATCTCAGCTCGAGCTTCTTCTGCCTTGTCTTTATTTCTACAGACCATGTGGACGGTACCACCTTGAAATAAAGAGTGTCAACTGGTTACATTTATTCATGTATGTACACTAAATGGCCAAAAGTATGCATATAATGTGCTTGATACACAATTAGCCCTTCCTTTAGTGCTACAACGGTGTCTGCTTATCTAGGAAAGGAACGTTTTTCATTAGATGTTGTAGTAGGGATTTGCTCCCAATGAGACACAAAAGCATCAGTGAAGTTGGACACTAATGTCGGGCACAATTGATGTTCCCAGAGCTGTAGCTGGTTGCAATTAAGTAAAGAAGGATGCTTAAAGAGAAAAGGTCTGCCTTAATCTTCTATCTGTCTGGAGAGATCCTTGATATTATACAACTTGGCCATGTAATGTGTTCACCACCTGGTTATTTTCTATCATCTACTAAACCCTGTGGGGAAAGTTCAACATGCTAGCAGCTGTTGTCATCACACACACGCACCTTTCTTCGCGATGGCCATGGCAGTCGCTTTACCGATGCCGCTGTTTGCTCCAGTGATCATGAAGGATCGGCCAGCCATCGAGGTCTCCAGGTCTTTCTCCACAAAGTTTTTAGACGCCGACACGAATCCCCCCCTGGAACGCAGAGGTTTCATTAATTTTGATACGTGACAGGGTTTCGCAATTATCTGTGGCAGCTTTGAACCCGGTGACATCTATTTAGATCTCAAACACACTGCCCCATTACTTCAACTCACTAATTAGCTCACATACTGGCATGCATTCATCTAAAACTTTTTAATATCACGCTCGGTCAAGGTGGAAAATCAAAATCATAGTTTTAACACGAAATTACAGCCAAAGTGCCTTAAAGCAGTGAGTTAAAGCAGCAGGGAACAAAATTATAAATGCAAATGGAGAAGAAACTTTCAAATGGAGAAAATGTTTCCTGTATCTTTTATTGATGAAATCAAAAGCTGTGCATGCAGTTAAATGCATCTGTCTATGAAAGCCAAAATAGGTGTTGACATTAACATGCATCATTTAGAAATCAAAATTGTCCCATTCGACTTAATAATTTGTACCTCGTGCTTGGTCTATGCAGTTGAATATTTTGTTATTTTTGGGTAATTTGGTTATATACTGCATGTCCAGTATAAATTACAGTATCTGAGTCCTGAAGTAAAACCAGTTAAGAATCACTGTCCTAAAGTATGGCCTTGCGTCATTGCTTAGCTAATGAGTGCGAGCCATCAGTGGGCCCTCTGAGACCGGCGCTCCTGGTATCAGCGGCCCTTGTGCTATTTACCCGAACTCAAAGACTGGCATTGTCCGCGTGTGCCAGGCCAGTAGCCACCGGGGCGGAGAGATGATGAGGCACAAAGAGGTGCTGGGGGCAACAAGCTTTTCTCGGTAAATGCAAGCACTGTTACGGGTGATGTGTGAGCTATTATGGAGCACGAGGGCGTAAACCAGGGTGACATTGAATTGAAGGAAAAACAAGAAAAGGTGGCGGCAAGACAATGCAAAAACAACTATTTGAGTGGTCTCTTTGACTAAAACATTTATAATCATTTTAATGAAACTTGGTATTTTTATGCCGAAGCAAATGTGCTGAAAACAAACAGTAGCCATATGTGTTCACTTAGTAAATTTAACTAAATAAAATGAGTAAAATAAATAAAAAAATATTGTTTTTTAACCAAATTTAAGTAAAAATAACACAAAAAGGTAACTGTGGGTTCACACCAGCCGCGCTTGAGGCATCAAATTCGTGTGTACCGCGTCTAGTTTGCTGCTTGAACATTTTGAGTTTACTCGCTTTATTCGCGCGTGAAATTCTAGTCATGGAGACATTCACGCGGAAATTCGCGTCATGGGAGAGGCTTCTGCGACTCCGCTCGCTTCCTGTATAATCGCGTCACTACTAGAGCAAGCTTCTGATTGGTTAATGCGGCATGTTTTTCCGCATTAACCAATCAAAAGCAAAACCAAAGGTCAAATTTTTAACTTGCGTGTTTCCCGCGGCAACGCTCAATTCGCACTATTCGCACAAACTAGACGCGCAAATAAGGCAAAATCACATCCACCGCGCCGCGTTAAATGCCTCATTCGTGCTGCGAGACCTTCAGACGCGCATCAACGCGTCTTCACATTGACTTAACATTGAAATCACTCACACTTGACGCCTCTACCTTGGCTGGTGTGAACGCAGCATTAGTAATTCTAAATGAACACATAATTAAGTAAATTCAACTAAATTTTATCATGCAAAATCTGTAGGAAGGAAATTAACTTAATAATTTTGTGTTAAAACTAATTTAATTATTTTTGTAAATATAACTAACTAGGCAGTGGACTTGTATACTGTTCAAAATAATACGCTGGATTTACTTAAAAATATAGTGCATCATTTTTGGACCCCTTTTTTAGTAAATTTCACATGGAATTTTAAGCAAGTGCTTAAAAAAGGCA
This sequence comes from Misgurnus anguillicaudatus, assembly GCF_027580225.2. Lineage (NCBI taxonomy): Eukaryota > Metazoa > Chordata > Actinopteri > Cypriniformes > Cobitidae > Misgurnus > Misgurnus anguillicaudatus. The sequence goes on along the minus strand of NC_073360.2, from coordinate 39,426,091 downwards.
AATTTTTAGCTTAAATTGCTTAAAATTCCATGTAAAATTTACTTTAAAAAGTGGATGCAAAAATTATGCACTATGTTTTTTTTTGGTAAATCCAGCGTATTTTTTCAATGTTGTCACAAGCTCTCAGACGTGTTGCATATGAGCAAACGTTATCATGAAAAGTAAAGTTTACTTTTTACCCAAAAGTTTTAACCATATGATATCTCAGATGTTAATATTTGGTGGTTTAAATGCCCTTGCAAAGTATCTATTAAATATTTTAAAGCATTTTTATGATCTTCCATACTGTAAATGCAAATTTCAGAAATGTCACATCTATAATCCTCTTTCTTTCTTCAAAAACGTAAATAAAATAAATATGAAATGTTCTTTGAAGAGTTGTCCCTTCTTCATTCATTGGGTAGATTTGTGTGATTTTAATTCACAGAATTTCTACAAAGTATTTTGTCTTTCAATAACTTTTTTGTCATGTCCATAGCGCATGCATATTTCCCTATGGAAACACTATATTGGTAATAAATGCTTTCTCTGAGAAATTATATTACAAGTTTGGAAATGTCACATCCATAACGCTTGAATTGGCCACATAAATAACACATTCGGTGTTTTTGGAGTACATGCTGTCTAAATGAGCTAATGAATTTATTTTCATACATTAACAGTCCATCCCTACATCATGTACTTTAATACAACATTTAGAAGATCTTTAAAGCTAAAACATACATGATGAACATCCAAACATTTTAATAAATTACAACTAATCATTTATTCTATTCTATTCACAATATATAACATTCTATTCTATTACATCACAATATATTACATTCTATTCTATTACATCACATTCTATTAAATTATATTATAGTAAGTGCACTTTAAAATGCAGCATGAAGTTTGAACAACTCAGTTTTGCAAGCCAATTCAACCTAATGTTTTCAATTTTGACATGTGATAAGTTGACATAACTAAGAAAAATAAGTTTAAATTGTTTAACTTAATTTGGTAATTTAAAGTAACATAAAAATATATGTTGACAAAATGCTGCAACAGGTCAAGATAGTCTTTTCTATTACAGTAGATTGCAGTTGGTAAAATTTTGAAATGGAAACTTTCACTGTATTTGACTTTTTTAACAATCCCATAAAAAGTGTACATTAACTAACTTATGTTTAGCATTAGTATTTGCTAATAATGTGCAGTTTTATTCTGAAGTATTAAGATATTTTCAGAGCAAATCTCTTACTTGGTGAATTCGGTGAGTCCTTTGAGAAACCATGCTGAGTTCCGGTACAGAGACATCATAACACCCCGAACAGACGCTCAGGTCACCCGCTGAGCTCGTGGATGCTCGCCGGTGCTTTTAACCATCACTGGGGTCACATGAGTGCCACACGCCACTCAATGAGGGGTGACACACACAGTGCCATCTACAGGTGATAAGAGAAATAACACACATGTTGTGTCCATGTGAAGAATAGTTTTTATTTTCACATTGTGTTTGATATATGACAATATCTCTGAGATCTTTATAAATAAAGCTATTTTAACCCTTTATCACTATTTTGTAAAAATATGACATAATTTCCTAAAATGTCACGGCACGGTCCAACAGGTGGGCGGGGCTAAGGTGTTAGATGCAAACCTGAAATAATCTTGACAAACTATATATTGTTGGAAAGCTGTAAAAATGTAGTTTTTATATTTCAAGGCCATTTGAGAATTGAAATTGTATAGTGACTAGGGATATATATCAATGAATCGCGATTAATCTATAGCAGAATAAAAGTTTTTGTTTACATCATATATGTGTGTAAACTGTGTATAATAATGATGTATATATAAATATACACACATGCATGTATAATTTAAAGAAATATATTTATATATTAAGTATTTATATTTATATATAATATAAATTATACATAAATTATACATAAATGTATATAAACATTTCTTAAATATATACATGCATGTGTGTGCATTTATCTATACAAAGTTATTATACACAGTTTACACACATATATGATGTAAACAAAAACTTTTATTCTGCTATAGATTAATCGCGATTAATTGTTATGCATCCCTAATAGTGACAGTCATTTTGCTAAATGTCATGAATCCGGAGAAATACATATTAATTATTATATAATCGTAATTCTAATATCCTTTAAAATAAATCTATAAATCTTCAAAAATCGTGACAACCTATATTTCATTGGAAAGCTCTATAAATTATGTATTCATATTATAAAACCTTTTTGCATTAATAATAATGCAATGACAGTAATTTATTAATTTGTGAAGATTATGCAGCAAACTGTTGACACCTAGTGGCCTTTGTTGGTAAAATCACTAAAGGTGTGACAGAAACCTTATTTTTTCTGATTTTAAATAAAATAAGTTAATGACAAACATTAAGGCTTTGAGGTGTTTTAAGTCTTCATGGAGTGAAACTAAAATATCATATCCTGATCTTTTCTGTCATGAAAATTGTATGATAATAATAGCCTATTATATGATGTTCTATAATGTATTCATTTTTAAAAACATGAATAATAATAATTTTATTTAGAATCTTAATTTAAAGTTTTATTCATTTATTTTAACCGTGAGGCTACAGATGAGCTTTTATTAAAATGCATTAAGAAACACATGGGGATTTGTTGTAGTGGAAAATATGTACTCATGAAACCTGTGCAGGTAAACCCAGCAGTCATCCACCAATCACAGGCGCGCACAGGTCTCTGCCACGCCCTCCGCGCGCACCTGTTGTGGGCGCGCACCTGTGAGGAAGCAGAAACAGAACAACACTAGGGTCGAGCTGAGAGTGACCCAAACCGACACGTGAGCAGCTGGACATGAACCCGTGCAGCAATCCACGAGTGGACCTTTAGGATCTGCGGACGTTTGGAGTGTCAGGATGGTGAGGTTACAAATGCGCACGCGCACACGTGCGACCGTTTCTAATCGCTAGTGTTAATAATGTTTTTATCATTTTCCTCAGCCGATCATAAACACACGAGGAGCATTCAAATTGAGGTCAGGCAGAGCTTTGCATTTGTATTTTCTTTTTTAAAGTTGTGTGCCTAGGATCTGTCTCCATTTCACACACAGTCTCTGTTCGTTTGCTGATAACAGGATCTTTTGTGTTTCTGTTTCTATCTAAAACACAATTATGTATTTATTGCTTTTATCTCTTTGCTTGGTTAATAACACACCAATGACATCCACGTACTGTTTCACCTTCACGTTGGTCAACACCCATTAAGCAGTGTGCGTGCGCGTGTGTCCTCCATCAAAGGTTAAAATTCGTTTAATGCTTTTTCCTAAAAATGTCACAGTTGTATCGTGCATTTGTTATTCTGTGCAAAGTATTTACATTTAATGCATCCGGCCCATGCTCTTATTTAATGTCATTTAAAGTACTCTTGATTAAACCCATAACCTTTGCTGGTATCATTTTTCAGTTGAGGAACAGGAACATATCAACATTTTTGTTATGTATTATATATAGCCTACATTAAGCTATAGGTTCATACATTATATTACCATTCGAAACAATAGAAGCCCTGATTTAGACTTCTGGGTCAATGTGTTTGTTATGTCGTGTCAGTGTGCATTTGGGGACAACATGGATGCTGGCTCTTGGCAACAGCCCTAAAATGTCAAACACAGATTCCCACTGGGGTCTCAGTAAGACGTCTACTTTGCGCCACATCTTTAGCTTGAGATCTGTAGGAGACTGACAGTGTGTGTCATTGGTAAGGTGTGTGTGATTGGAGTTTGCCACTTGATTTGATGTTTTGCATACAGAATGACTTTGCAGAACATTTATGGACATTGTATATCTCATTACAGTTTTATTACAATTCCAAAACAAAGAAAGTTTCAGGCACGATTTCAGACTCATTTGATGATGTCTCTATGTTTCTGCTGTAGATGCGTTTCCTGTTGCTGTTCAGCCGTCAGGGCAAACTGCGACTGCAGAAATGGTTCACGCCTCTCAGCGATCGAGACAAGAAGAAGATCATAAGAGACGTCACCTATCTTGTGCTGGCACGACCTCCGAAAGCCTGCAACTTCTTACAGTGGAGAGACCTAAAGATTGTTTATCGCCGGTCAGATGTCATCTTCTCTCTTACTTTTCCACATTCCAGCCCTGTTACTTTTTCCAGCAGAATAGTTTAACAGAACCTTTGACCTTTCAAGTTAATGATCAGCAGTCAAGCCCTTTCATTACGGTACACGTCTTGTGTGTCTTTACACCCAGCAAGCGATAAGAGTCATTTCACTGTCTAGGATAACTATAGACCGGATGTAGTCCGGCTGCACTGTAAAAAATTCTTTGCTGTCTTAATTTTTTTTAGATTAATTCTATTACATCACATTCTGTTATCTTACATCACATTCTAATACATTCTATTCTATTACATCACATATTACATTCTATTCTATTGCATTCCATTTTTATTTCATTCTATTCTATTACATCAAATTCTATTACATCACAATATATCATATTATATTTAATTATATTATAGTAAGTGCAGTTTAGTTTTGCGAGTCAATTCACCCTACTATTTTAAGTTTTCACCTTTGATAAGTTGACATAACTAAGAAAAATAAGTTGAAATTGTTTAACTTAATTTGTTAAAGCAAAAAAAGTTTATTTGACAAAAATTCTGCACTTTTTCAACTCAGATTAATACAGAGCCCCTAAGGTGAAATTGGAGTAAAAATAATCAAAAGTTTAGTTTCATGTGCTCACGTGAAGGTTTTGCGTGCTCACGTGAAGGTGTTGCGTGCTCACGTGAAAGTTTTGCGTGCTCACATTGAAACTTTCATGTGCAGAATTTTTCTAAAAGTTTAGTTTCACGTGCGCACGTGAAACTTTCTGGAGCGCGTGCGAAACTAAACGCGATAGCTTCACGTGCGCACGCGAAACTAAACTTTATTTAATTTTTCTCCTTGTCCCCTTAGGGGCTCCGTAGATTTACAAGTCATGCCAAATTACTATTATTTATCTTGACAAGATGAGTTGCTACAACTTATAAAATGAAGTTGACTTGTAACAGTTATAGAAGTTATAACAACTCATCTCTAATCAAGATAAATAATAGTAAGGGAAAACGACTTGTAAATCTGAGTTGATTTAACAAAAAAATTTAAGGCAGCAAATAATTTTTTTACAGTGTATGAGCACTTCTAGCCAAAATAAACTTGAATTTGGTTACATGTTGTTTTTGCCAAATAACTTGTGTGAAGTCTGATATTTCATCATGTAAGCAAAGCCCATATGGCAAAAAAATAAAATAAATAATATACAGAATACTACAAAACATGTATATTTTGAAATATGTTTACAAAAATGTATTTTTCACAAAAATATTTTTTGGCCATTTTGAAATATATTTTAAAAATAAATATATGAGGGATTTATTTTACATCGCATTTGAAGAAAAACAACAGGTTTGAAAAGGTTAAAATTTAGTATATTTTCAACTGCAAAAAATATTTTATTTTATTTTATATGTATACATTTTATACTTGAAGAGATAACCACCGTTTTTTAATTGTTCAGAAATCTCGTTTTTTGGTTGTGCATTCCAATTAATTTCAATTCAACTGCAGTTGGTTTGTTTTGATTTAAACCTTCATAGCTTAAAAAATAGTAGCACCATAAAACAAAATAATAACATGATAACATAATAAAATGTTAAAAAATGGATTTATCTCGTTTTGCAGCGAAACTCTTCACTTATACTTTATACAAACTTTTATATTTTGGCCAGGAAAAATATATTTTTTGCCATATGAGTTGTAAAATTAGAAATGTATTTATTGCCACTGAAATACTTTTGAAATATAATATATGAAGGTTAAAACTAAATATATTTTAAAATTTAAAAATATATTTAATTAGGCTTTACTTTCTACAAAATATTTTTAGCATATATTTAAAACACATTTTTGCCCAGAGAATTTTATTTTTTTTCCATAATATGGGAGTCAACAGTGATTACAAGGTGTTGGGTTTAATTTATTGATTTATTTTATGTATTTTTGGGCTTTGGTTAGTCTGTGTGTTTGAACAGCTATTAGAAGTCTTATCAACGCTAAATTCCTGGACGTTCAAAGAGAAATTGTCTGTGTAGATCTTTCACAATCTATATCAAACTGAATAACGTTTTGTACACACAATCTTGCAAAACACATTGGGATAAAGTCTGGTACACCAGCCAAGAAAGTTTCACTTATCAAACTATATAATTTCTCAGCATTGTGCATAGACAGTTGTGTGAACTACTTATAGACTTCATCTGAATTTCTCTGTACTCAGATGTAACCGTATACTGTAGATATAACAAAGCAGAACATTGATCATTTCCTCATGTCACGAATTCCCTTTTAATTGCAATCTAAGAAGTGAAATATAATCACGAAATATACAGAAAATCAACCTGCATTGTTCTTCCTCTGTCTTCTGTCCTGCAGTTATGCGAGTCTGTATTTCTGTTGTGGTTTGGAGCAGGGAGACAATGAGCTCATCACACTTGAACTCCTGCACAGATACGTCGAGCTGTTGGATCAGTATTTTGGCAATGTAAGAGCCAATCATCATATATTAAAAAACTAAAAGCAAAACTCACTGACATAGCGCTAGATTAAAATGGGTGCTTGCCAGCGCAATGATACGCAATGCTGAGATGTTCATTTGAGAGAGTCATTTTTGGCTCATTTCATTCACAAAAAATAGTCATAGATACCACCTACCTAACAAGCTGGATGATTCGACCCCAAACATGAACTGCAAATGATTTTTGAAGAGGTGGTTTTGTAAATAGAGATTGTAATGTGGGTGTGTTTGTTAATTCAGAGTATTATGAATCACTTTCTTGGTAAGATATTGATGTATTTGCACTTTGTGATGTTATCAAGGCATGTTAAAGGGATATTTCACCCAAACATGAAACTTCTGTCATCATTTACTAACCTTCTTATTATTATAAACCTGTATACATTTCTTTGTTCTGCTAACAAAGAAATTTATACAGGTCTTTTGGTAACTATTCTTTTAAAATTGTCTATATAAATAAGCAGTTGTGGTTTGTGTATATTGTGGTTTATTGTGCATGCATGATTCCATACTGTATGCTTTGACTTTGTGTTGTAGGTGTGTGAATTAGACATCATTTTTAATTTCGAGAAGGCGTATTTTATTCTGGATGAGTTTGTCATTGGTGGAGAGGTGCAGGAAACATCCAAAGCGTCTGTGGCCAAATCATTAGAGGAGGCTGATTCTCTTCAAGAGGTGAGATATACACGGCACGCGTGTGTGTGTTTGCATGAGCTAGCCCTGTCTGCTGACATTGATCGGACTTTTATGTTTTATTCATGCATTTGTCAAATGTCTTTTTAAGACCCGTGTTTTGTTTTTTTATTGGCAGACGATGGAGGAGTATATGAACAAACCCACATACTGAAGAAACACCTTCATCATCTGAATCCGCACAAAATCCAGGACAGGACATCCTGCTTTGGATGTTATGGATTTTTTTATTATTAATCATTTATAAGTGCACTGAAACAAAAAACACTTTTACTGCATTTAATATTGTAAGAATGTTATTGTTAAATTATACAAGTGTTTATTAAAAATGTATTATTTGTAATACATACCCACTAGGGTGAATGTGAACGTTTCAATCAACCAATCAGAAACCAGTAAATTTTAGGTTTAGATTTAGGATTGAGTAAAGGGCTTGTATACCATTCTTGCTAAACTGTTATTTGAGGGATACTGTAATTGATGGTTAGTTTGGATAGGACATGTTTCTTTGACAGGAGCGTTGATCCAGAAATACATCTTACTTAAAATGACAGGAACCAAAACACAAAAACACTGTTAATGGTTTCTGCTCACATTTTAGACATCTTTTCTTGCAGACAGTGACTCAGATGTAGTGTTCGAATTGAGGAGGGGCTGGGGGGGTCCAGGGCTCCCCTGGTTTTTATTAAAATTAAAATATTACATGAAAATTGTTGTGCTGCGCTGCCACAAAGCGATACTGTCCCAATTTTGCAATAAACTAATCCAAAAGATTTCTGTCTGAAATAAATTTAAACTCTTAAAGGGACACTTCACTTTTTTTGAAAATAGGCTTATTTTTCAGCCCACCTAGAGTTAAACATTTAAGCTTTACTGTTTTGGAAGCCATTCAGACGATTTCCGGGTCTGCCGGTACCACTTTTAGCAAAGCTTACAGCATAATCCATTGAATCTGATTAGACCATTAGCATTGCGCCCAAAAATGACAAAAGAGTTTCAATATTTTTCCTATTTAAAACTTGATTCTTCTGTAGTTACATCGTGTACTAAGACCGACGGAAAATAAAAAATTGTGATTTTTTTCAGGCCGATATAGCTAGAAACTATACTCTCATTCTGCCGTTATAATCAGTGACTTTGCTGCTGTAATATGGCTGCAGGAGGCGTAGTGATATTACGCAGCAGCCGAAAATAGTCCCCTTGGTAACTTTCTGGGGACTATTTTCGGGCGCTGCGTAATATCATTGCACATTTCACACTAATTTGAGGGGTTAAAAATGGTTAGGGTTTATCTTAAGACTAATTTTGGTTAAAATGTTGATCCAGGGTCACATCTTACTTTGTGAAATCACTGCGACCCTATAATGACAGGGGCTTGGGGCGACCCCCATAATCTTTGACATAATTTGAACACTGCTCAGATGTTTGATATTGTTTCAAAAACAAAAATATTTTTTTTTATTACTGATCATGTAAAATAGCATTGTATGTTGCAGAGAGCGTCCAGCTATCAATTTAAATCTTAAATGTTTTTAACTAATTAAATGATTACAAAAAATGTGCAGTTTTATTCCTGAGAATGTATCAATTAAACTTGTTGCACATGTTATCGATGTTGAACGTGCATGTCATTGAGAAAATACACAACCATAGTGTGAACAAGTGCTTTATTTACCTCTGCCACGTCACACATGACCGCATCACACGCACAAGATACTGACCGAAAAACATCAAAGAAAGCTCGAAAAACTGTGTGTGTTCATATGTCAATGAGGTAAATTCGGTGACTTTTTACATCGTTCTTTTTTTATAGCTACTGCAAAACGGCTACCTTGAAAGTAAACTAAAATAATTACTAAAATATTTATTCTAGACAACACAAAATTAGAAAAAAATCTACAAAACTACTTCGACTAAACGCAAGTGAGGAATATATATGCATTTTTAAAATACTTTATTTTATGACAATTCAAACCTTAAACAATGAATATAATCTTTATTTACATGTCTACATCTCGGGAACGGTTTTGCCCTCAGAGTCTATTTCGTCCGTCTCATCGCTGTCTGGCTCGAGGTACCTCAGGATCCTCATCATCCTGTCGTTGTCGTCTGAACCCGAGGGGGCGCTCTTGTGCTCCACCGGTCTCTTTTCTGGCACGTTTTGATCGAAGTAGTCCTGGACGGCCCTTTCGAGCTTACCGTATACCGACTGCTGCTCGGGTTGTAAACGTGCACGCCTCTGTCCCTTCGCGAGCATCTCTGACGCCAGGAAACTGGCCAGTTCGTCGTCCTCACCAGTTGTGTCGTCGTAGTCATCCCGGCTGGAGTCTGTGAACCCGTACGCAGGGAGGTCTCGTTCTCTCTCGTAGTAACGTGATGGTTTTGGTTGAGTTGGTCGTTTGTCGTTTAGCTGTGCCGCACTCACCAGCTCGAGGATCCTCAGGATGTCTTGTACAGCACTGTTGCTCTCTGATGTTTGCAGCGGGCGTTGGTGTGGTGCCGCGGCATAGGATGTGTGCGCGTTATGAGTGGTGGTGTATGCGCGTTGTGGGGTTCGTGACTGTGCCTGAGCTCGCTGTGGGGTTTTGAAGTCCCTCTGTTCATTTCGAAGAAGGTCAAGCACATCCGCCGGTGGGATCTGGAGCTTCTGTGAGATTTTGATAAGCTGAGATAAAGACTGGGGGAATGATCCGGGCTCAGACTTAATTTCTCTTTCTTCTTCATCCCTCTCCTCATCTACATCGTCGTCGTCGTCGTCTTTCTCTGCATCTTTTTTCTCAAGTTCTCTGTCAGTTGTTTGCTCCTCTTGTTCACCGCCATTCACCTCTTCACGTTTTTGCTCTTCTTCTTTCCTTTCTAAGAGTTTCAGCAGGTCTACAAGCTTTGTGATGTCATCAGGCTCCTCTTTTTCTCTTTGGTTTGATCTTTTGACTTCATCATCAGGTTTCCTGTTAAATCCATGTCTTTCTCTTTGTTCTTCTTCCGTCTCTGTTTGCTCCTCTAGAGGTTCCCATTCATCTGTTCCCATGAGGTCCTCCAAAGCCATCTTTCTTTGCTTGTACAAGCCATCATCGTCTTCATCATCATCGTCATCATCACGCTTGTTGTTGGTCTTAGCACTGGAGATTCCACTCAGTTCTTCAAATACAGATTGAAGCGTGGCCAGTTTCTGAGGCGTGTACTGTTCCTCTGCGTTCTCATTGGTCCGTTTTAGTGGCTGGTCTTCTTCATTGTCAAAAATAAGCGGGTACTGCCCATGTCGCCTGCGGATGCCTGGATTACCCCAAGAGGTTTCCATCGCCAGTTGCTGTTTTGGTCTCGGGAGAGGTTGGGTAGGAGGCTTTTGGGGTGTTTTTTGGGGCACTATCTGCTCTTCGGTCTGTTGCAGTGTAGTAAGCACTGCTTGGAGCCACTGTTGAGTATTGTCCCTCTCTTCCACGTCTCTATCCATCCCCGTGGATCCTCGGGCAGGAGCTGTTTGACGTAGCACTGAACGCACACTCTCTATGTCATCCGGTTCGAGGTCTGTGGTGGTCGGCTGATGATCGTCGACTGGAAGTTCGTATGGGGTTCTCTGGCTGAGACTTTGGATGTAGCGTAGGGCTCTGAGCATTTCAGCACTTGGAGGAGGGCGGAGCTGGGACACAGGTTCATACGATCTAGGTTCACTTAAGCGATGCTCCCTTAATGTGCCACCTTGAACTCCGTGAATGAGCGAGAGAATAAAGGGGAGGAGGTGTATAGCACAGCATAGAGATGGTATCTGCATGATTTTCCTGAGAAATGAGAGAGAGGAATTAAAGGGAAGAGATTGTGAATCATGTGTTCAAATGTGTATATAAATAGCCTACACAGATTTTTTAAAGCACAATTGTTGTTTTGTGAATGTTGATTGGCTATGGAGATCATATTAAAATAATTAACATTTTTTTAATGTAAATTAAAAAATAATTAATATAACATATTACCATTATTCGTATGCATGTAGGCTAACGGTAATCTACACACTTTTCTTTTACATATTATAACAAAAATGTTTGCTCCAAAACGGATAAAAATAGAAATACAATTAAAAGTATTTGTGAAGTATTGTACTTTGGCAATGTAAACATTTTTGCAGTTTTAACTTTATGACTTCATGTCGCGTGCTTGCAGTACTTAATTGAGCAGCGCGCCCTCTCTCTCTCTCTCTCTGTCTCTCCTCCTCTTCTCTCTCTTTCTCTCTCTCTCTCTCTCTGGTTGATGAGCGTTTGGAGCACTCAGAGACCGCGCGCGCGCACTGCGCGTTGAAAATCTCATTAGTTTCTAAATTGCCGCGATTGAGTCATAGCCTGTTGCTACGGGAGACCGCGCGCAAATCCGCACTGCTGCTGGAACTCAAAGTGCCGTTTAACGCGGGAATCAACACATACATCTAATAAATAAAAAATGTATTGAAAACGCATATGGCAGTATATAATATTTCTATAGGCTATGCGTAGAAAAGGCGTTTGTTTGTTTTAACTAGATTTGCTTAGATGTGCAAGTTACTTAAAATTGGATACTTTATACCTCAGGACTCTTAACGTATCGAATTGATATTAAGATAAGGTTTTCAAAATGTGCACGAATTATGCGCAAGCTGTAAACACAGGACGTGCGTTCCGTGCGCGCTACTCTTTAGTTGGTGTAAATTATGATTTACAGTATATGCGTCGTGTCTCGCTTGTTTGGCTCTTTATAAAGCGACTTTTAAAACGCATCTGAAAAAAAGACGCTTTTTAATAAAACAAAACCTCTTGCGCGCGTCTCACGGTAACGTGCATCAGGTTGTTGATTCACAGATAATAAACCACGGACATTTCCGAATAGACGAATGAGAGAGAAAAGTGAGTATTTAGTTCATTCAAGTCAATTTGACGGATTAGGAGTGTTTAAAAGCAAAAGCCCTCTTACCTTTGCGTTCGGTCTGCTTTGACAGAGAGTCGTGAGCGCGCCGCGTATCGCTCTCGGTGTGTTTGTCACTGTGATGCACCCCGAGCTCGTGCGCGGAATGTCTCTCGCGTCAGCACCACGGACAGCTCCTCCTGTTATATGCGTGCGTCACTGAGACAACATACGCAAAACAAGTTTTAAACATACACACATATACATACACACACATGCGCAATTCAAGGTTTTTGTTTGCTGGACAAAAACTAAATGAATGTTCTTGTTTCTCTTTATTTTGTTTGGGGCACTCTGTAAACATTGTACAGTATACATTCAACTATTGTAGCTAACTATATCTTAATTATCATATTTTTAGTAAAACTAATAAAATATTTGCCAATGAAAACCCAACAGTCTCTGCAGCTTTACTATAATAAAGGCATTGTTCATTTTCGGGATTTGAGACATCAGGGTAGCTATCCTTTACAAAGAAATTGTGTTTGTGTCAAAATATAGTTATTAGATAATTATAAAAATAATTACATAAAAATCCCTTTTACCATTTTAAACCAACCATATAGGCTGTAACGCATGTGCACCTTTGTTGTTAGGCAACACGTGTCTTTATTGCCTGTTTGATAAGATGTTTCATTGAGAAAGAGCCCTTGGAAAAACACCAGATCTATTCATCATGACCTTCTCTTATCTGTAAAGTGGAAACTCTTGAGTTCAGTGATTGCGGTGTTATTATTATAATAGTCCAACATTAAAGAATGATAATACTTTGTTATATCTTCTTGAGTCATTCATTTGAGGTGTTTCACAGTGAAGGATAACATGGCTTTGTGTTTTATTTATTTCTTATGACACAAATCTTTGAATATGTTTTGGAATGTACATAAAACATAGAACCTCTCTGTTTCTTCTATTCTAGATTCATGTTTTCCTATCTTTGTCTCAGACACGCACACACATGGCACAGCAGCTTGTGTCAGGCAGGGCCGGATAGCTGTGGGATGGTGGTCATGTTGATTTCACTTCTTCTGTTAAGAGTCTGGCCGATGATGAGTCACCCACTAGCGTCGCAGAGAGGGGAGAGAGAGACGAAAAGAGAGAGAGAGAGAGACAGGATGGAGTGCGTGTCTGACAGCAAGAGAGACGAGTAAATGTGTGCGTGGTTTAATGGGAAGTGACTTGGCATGCATATATGTTGAAGTAAGACGGGGTCTGCCCATCAGCTCTGAGTGGCCAGCAGCACATTTTATGAAGTGAGCGTATTTTTGGCAGCTTGTCAGAAGTTGGTAGGAGGGAGATTTCACACAGGAGACTCTTTCATTCAGAAATCCACTCCAGTGATGTGGGTGGCTAAATGTGTTGTACAGTTTGACTCAGTGCCTCTAGTACAAAACACACATGCACAAATGTTTGTGTAGTATAATGTTGTTTATTCTGTATCATATTCTTATTCTCATCTCGTCTCTTTTTGAGAATAGAGGAGAAAGTGAGGTAGGGGTTTGTGTGACATCATTGCATGTGCTCGGCTCTTTCTGTGTGTGTGTGTGTGTGTGTGTGTTGTATGAGCAGGTGCACCATTGTTTTGTTTCCTGTACTTTCAGTTAACAATTCAGGTTGACATTATCTCAGTGTGTGTGTGTGTGTGTGTGTGTGTGTGTGTGTGTGTGTGTGTGTGTGTGTGTGTGTGTGTGTGTGTGTGTGCTCTGTTTACCTATTTTGTTACATAAGGTTTGCTCTCTTTAGGCTATTTTTGAGAACAAATTACATTAAGATAGCATGGAAAACAAACACAGAGGCACATGCACACTCGGAAACACACATTCAGAGACATCAGAGAAGAGGTTCGCATCATTTTCACTTGCTTGCATTTGATCTGAGACTAATTTCAGCTGAAGTGGCCAAAGATCTCAGTGGATTATATCAGAGGATATTTGGGACCCTATTTGTGAAAACCCAGCTAAAGTAATTTGTTTGTGATTTAATTGAAAGGCCACAACCCCACACGATTGTTTTGACAGTGTGCCATATCACTTACATTTTTAGTTTATATTAGCCACAATGATCTAGTAAACTATGAAACAATGTGTGCCATTACTCACATCATGTAAAGCTAACATAAGGGGTTGTGCACACCAAAACTTTTAAACGCGGCTGAAAGCGCCTGGAGGACATCGAATGCCAGCTGTTTTTTCAGCTGAGCACCAGCTCTCTTCAGCCGAGCGCTTTTGTAGCTGTGATACTTGAGCAGTGAGCCGGTTGGTTGTTGTGATACTTGTCCCGCCCCTCCTTCACTGTGATTGGACGGGTGCGTAAGAACTGACATTGACGAGCGGAGCTTTCACCCAAAGTTGAACCTCTTTCAACTCTCGGCGCTCAGTGCCGAGTGCAGAAAAAACGCCGAGCGCTGCGCTTCCAGTGGAAACAATTGAAAACATGTGCCGGCCGCGGGCGTAAAAGCTTTGGTGTGCACGCCCCCTAACACATGCTCTTTCTGCTCATCTCATTTTAATCTTGAGTACCTTGAGTATTATTACATTGTTTATATCTCCGAAGAGTCTTTAGTTTGATCAGATTAATAAAAGACGGATCAGCTCTAGCGATTGTTTCCGAAAAAGATCCCTAAGGCGTCCAGCGGGAGGAGCAAGTCACAAACAAGCACATACAAAATATTATGCCACTATGTCTGGATCACTTATGATTCACTACATGTCTGTGTCGTTTACATTATATTCACTTATGTGCCGGATGCAAACAAAACACTGACATTTGATGCAGTTACATACCGCCTGCGACTTATGACCTGGTTGGGATCGCCCCATTACAACGAAATCCAGCGTTAAACAAACAAACAAATACGCAAAACGAATAAACAAACTATATTCATTGTTTTCTCTCCTTGCATCTAAAACACACTTCTTTCGTGCCATTCACTGTAAAAAATAAAAAATTCCATAGAAATTACACTGTAAAAAATTCCGTAGAAATTACAATGTTATCGCAACTGGGTTGCCGGTAATTTACCGTAGATTAAAATTTTATGTTACTTACTTGCAAGAGTTTGTTCAAAGTTAAATCAATTTTAAATATTAACAAGTCTTTAACTTTACAGAATAAAACTATACAATAACAGCCTCATGCAAAGCATTCTGGGAACCAGAAATCATCATCAACCTTTTTCTGTTTTTTGCTTCAGATTTTGTTTCCCAGAATGTTTAGCTTGATGCTGTTTTTTTAGTTTTACTCTGTAAAGACAAAGACTTGTAAATGTTTAATGTTCATTTAACTTTGAACAAAATGTTGCCAGTAAAAAACATAAATATAAATCTACGGTAAGTTACTGGCAACCCAGCTGCAATTTCTACAGATTTTTTTTTACAGTGTACAGTGTTACTTGCAGCTGGTTGCCGGTAACTTACCGTAGATTTAAATTTATGTTATTCACTGGTAACATTTTGTTCAAAGTTAAATGAACATTAAACATTTACAAGTCTTTGTCTTTACAGCGTAAAACTAAAATAACACCATCAAGCAAAACATTCTGGGAAACAAAATCTGAAGCAAAAAACAGAAAAAGGTTGATGATGATTTCTGGTTCCCAGAATGCTTTGCATGAGGCTGTTATTGTATAGTTTTATTCTGTAAAGATAAAGACTTATTAATATTTAAAATTTATTTAACTTTGAACAAACTCTTGCCAGTAAATAACATAATTTTAAATCTACGGTAAGTTACCGGCAACCAGCTGCCAGTAACACTGTAATGTCTACGGAATTTTTTTATATTTTGATTCTTGATATAAAACAAGCTGTTATGTGAAGTGATGCTTGTGCCTTTTTTTCAGAAGAAACAATGCTAATGAGCGTACTTGCAGACTCTGATTGACACGTGGCTGTGCTTTTCTGGGGGAATTGCTCATAAAAGGAATATGGGGTCAGTTAGACGTAATGGGTACCCATGTTCGGAAAAAAAACGTTCTGTAGGCTTGTAGGAATAAGAAGGCGTGAGTTTGGCCCAGAAATACTCTGTCCCAAGCTCAACTGCTTTTTTGACACTTTGCATTTGTTTAACATGAGGATTACAATAATGTCTTATGCTGAGTTTACACCAACCGCGTTTCAGGCATCAAAATCGCGTCTACCGCGCTTGAACAGTTTGAATGCATTCGCGCATCTAGAGCAAAGTAGACGCGCGGAAAAGCAAGCATTTGACGCGTGTCAGAGGCAAAATCCACTTCTTGTTGGAGGGGCAAGTGCTATGTGTTTATCTGTTCGCAGGATGGCTAATGTTGATTGTGCATTTATCGAGAGAGTTACCGGTTGGCACAGGTCGATAAACGTCACGTGACTCAAAAGTGAAATGTGTATTTACAACTTACCAGGTTGCCCAAAGTCCTCACTGACACTCTTCCAAGCGAGGAGCTTTTTATTCCTGTCTCTATAGAAATAAGAACTTGTGTCGTATAGCTCCGGGTGACTGCTCACGGACAATATCAAGCCTTCATGCTGAATGAGTGACTCCGGGCGGGGCTGGTGTACCGCGGACAACGCTCAATTGGCGCCTTTCACGTGAACTAGACGCACGAATGAGGCGGAAACGCCTCTTCCGTGCTGCGCCAAATGACTTAACATTGAAAACACTCGCGCTTCATGCCTTTCCCACTGTTGGTGTGAAAGCAGCATTAGACCACCACCACCAGACTTGTTGTTTTTGTTTTAATGTCCATCCATATTTATTTTTCAATCTATTTTATTAAGATACAAACAGAAAATACAGATAATATGTACAAAAATTTTCAGGACTAAATATCTTTAAAATGAGAAATAAGGATTTACTTTTATTTAGGTTTAAGAGATCCTGCAGTTTTCTGCAGGGGAGTTTACCTTAAAAACTTAACACATCAGTTTACATTTTTATACAGTTTTTGTACTATATACACATTTCCTGTATTTTCTGCATGTATTCTATTAAAGAGACTGAGAAACAATTATATATGATCACTATAACATAACAAAAACAACAAATCTAAATCTGGAATGGTGGCCTAAGACTTTCGCACAGTACTGTAAATTAGAGCAAGATTACGTCTATGTGTTTGCTTATCTGTCAAGTATCACTCCTTTTTGCCGACTTTCCCGGTAGCGCCTCACTGCAGAACACAACATCCAGGGGGCAGGGTTGGATTCAGATCCAGGGGCGGAGCTGGATCCAGATCCAGAGATCCCATTGGTCGGCAGTTTTACCACAAGACACGTCATACACGTGTTGCTGCGTTACCATTTCCGCATTAAAGCAACACTATGTAGTTTTTTTACCTTTAAATAATGTCTCTAAAATTATGTCAGTGATAGAACAACTTTTAACTGGACAAATCGTACTGTTGCTGCAACCTGAGCAGCCTCCTAGCTGCTACAAGCACACCCTGAAAGTTGAGGTGGAGGGTAGAAAACACAGCCCTGCCCCTCCCACTGCCTGCAGAAGAGTGTCTGATACCAGAAACTGTTGCACTTTTCAACCACATGGGGGAGCTGTAAGTCATTTTTACATGGAAACTACATAGTGTTGCTTTAAGTAGTAACTAAATTAAGTTATTAAATGAACTTTACTTATGACTACAATAAAAGTAGTGACTTTAGGGTGAAATGTAAGTTTTTTGCTATAATGTTTTGGAGTAAAACATTTCGGGTAAGCCTACAACGAGTAATCTTACCACATGCAGTTAAGACCTATGAATGGATACAGTATAAATATGCATAATTATTAAAATATATTTGTTATGGCATGTTATTTAGAAATGAATAAATTGAATGTTTATCTTGTATGGACGGTGAACTTGTTTTAACGCATCTTTGCCTACAGCCATTAGGAAACAGGTTTCCCTCATAGATGGTTTACTTTTTTTATTTGCTAATAAAAGATATCAATTTAATTTGTTTTTATATTTACTCGTATAGGAATAGCTGTGTAATAAGTGGGATAATGTACAAATAAATCCCTTCAGTGATATCACACTGTCGGGAACGTGTCCTTACCTCATTTTAATATTTCCTTAAAATTTCATCAATTCCAGATTGTTGTTTTGTCTCAGTATAATCCACATTAGTCTCTTATGGGACTCTAAATAGATCAACACATCATAATTTGATAGCTTCCTCTCCACAACACACATAGACATACATGCCCACAGCAGCGAATCATTGCTGGGATCTGAGAATGTCTGTGTCTCATCTTCTTGCGGCCTTTTATCAATTATTGATCACCATCATTTTCTTCCCTAAATGGACTCGATGTCCCATAATGCCACCTACGCAGTCATTAAAACCGGGATTGTTTCCTGTTTGGGTTCATAGATGAGAAATTAGTTTAAACCGTATCAGTAAAATAGTTTATCGTAGACTACAGACGTGCAAAAGTGAATGTGGTGTTAAATAATCTTAACCTTTATCTTCTTCAGTTTGTTGCCATACCACTGCTTCTCATAACAAGGTCACTTTCCTTTATCACAGCTCACCAGAGAAAAGAGAAGAAGAGACGCTGAGATAAACAGACATGCCGGAGAACAACAGAGATGCCGCGCTGCTTCAGGAACGCTTTGAGGATCTGAATCGTAAATGGTGAAAGGAAAGTACTCAACAAAAGCAATAGTGACCAAAATATCTGTTTAACACAGACCTGGTCTTTGCAGATGCAAGACTTGGCGCCGCCCATCTGACCTCTCAAGACCCGGCTGCTTTGCAGACAACTTGATTGACAGGTAATCTTTAGACACAGGGAGTGAGCCTAAAGCGACAGGAAACAACAGAGAACCTTAAAAAAGAAAAAAAGAGAAAGAGGCAGGGGTGGAGGATAGAAGAGTGTTTTGCAGTGCTGCCAGTAATGACTCATAGGTCAGATGTGTGTACGTGTGTAGCCGAAATTTAAATTAGTTTCAAAGATTGAATTTTTTAAATGAATAGTAGAAGAGAGAGTAGAAAAAGTGAAAGGTGCTCAATGACAAACCAAATTATATTTTTACTTCTTTTTAAAAAAGTTAAACATCCAAAGTGCACCATCTTGATTTTAGGTTGATGCAAATGATGGTTGCTATGAAGTTGCTACGGTGTTATGATCTATCGATCTAGGGTTAGAAGCGATCACTGCCCCAAGAGACTCACACACACACTCACTCACTTCTAGTCACGTTGTTTGCGGTACTGAATTGAGCCTCAGGTCTCTCTCGCTCTCTTTCACGCACACACACGCTCATAAATAAGACAAACACCTTTAATAACTCCATAAATGTGTCTTTGTTCCTTTGTGTGTATTGATTGGACAGCCCAGACACCACATATCACACAAACCATCTTCCTCTCACCTATCCACACCTGCCAGTGTTTGGTTGTCATAGTGACAGGTCTGTGGAGGGGGGTGCTTACATCAGCAGGACTGTCACAGGTGTCAATCATCCAAATTTTAGAAGCAACACTGGAGGTCAACATCTGTACCCATGGCAACCGTGCTGTTTTGTGTCTGGCAACCGCATTTTACCAACAGCTTCCAATTAGGAAGAGCAACCAATTATTGCTCATCTAATGAGCTTTACTCACAGACACGAGTAACACATTAGACTCTCAGATAAAAGAAAAGCTGTCACCTTTCGGAAAGTACACATTTGCACCTGATGAGAGCATATTAGTACCTCAGATGTACATTTTGGCACCATAAATGATACACATTAGGACATTTTAAAAGGGGAGTGCCCCCATGATGGCTTTTGTACTATTTTTGTACTTTATTTTTGCAAGCAGGTCTGTTTGCCTTGTCTCATACATAGTACTTCGCTCGGTCAACATCACACTACCGATTATGCAGAACAATAATTTCCACTACTAAAGATAGATTTATTAGTAATCTCCCAGACCTGGCCCAAATTAAACATGTAGCAGATAATCGTAAAGATAACATTAAACAAAGTTGTTCCAGCACATTATAAGCTATTTCTCCCATTAGATCAAAGAGAATCGAGAAAAAACTCCATCACCATGTATGACCACCAAAAATGGAAAATGGAGCGAAATTGGAGGAGCACAGAGGTATGGGATGCTGCATGGAAAGAAAGTGTTCAACACTACAGACAGGCTATAAAAAATGCCAGATCTATCTCAGCAAGCTCATAGAAGAAAATCATAAAAACTGTCGATTTGTCTTTAATACAGTTCAAACGGAAACAGATACTAAACTCCAACACAGTGGTAACGACTTCATGAACTCCTTCACTAACAAAATTATGGTTATTAGGGAAAATATCGAAGCTATGCAAGCAGCCACCATTTTACCAAATAGTACATTGAACAAGATTACCACATGAACAACTTGAGTCTTTTAAAGCTATTACAATAGAAGAGCTCTTAATAAATTTGGATTAATAAAATCATCCAAATCGTCGTGTATATTAGACCCTGTTCCCACAAAATTACCAAAAAAGGTATTCCCTGTAGTGTCAGACCCGGTACTACATATAATTAACTCATCACTAGAACTAGAATACGTTCCGACAGCTTTCAAACTGGCAGTTTTTAAAGAAGCATTTCACCCGTAGAAACATTAATCTTTACTGAAAGTGTGTCATATTTGTAAGGGAAATGTAATATACATTTAGAATTTGGTGCCTATTTGACGAGAAAAAGGGTGTTTGTAGTCTCACTCCCTCAACAAAGATATTGGACTTCCTTCTTTCAATGATGCAATATGATGATTTTTACATCATTGAAAGAAGGAAGTGCAACACTGAAATCTGTATTTCTCCTTTCTCAGTGGCACTGAGAAAATGATTAATGACCATTCAAAAAACATGTCTGGGGTTCTAACTATAGAAAGCTTAATGTAAATGGGTGAAGTGTCCCTTTAAACCCCTCATTAAAAAGATGCACCTCGACCAAGGAAAGCTTAATAATTTTAGACGAATCTCAAATCTTCATTTTCTTTCTAAAATATTAGAAAAAGTTGTGGCAAGCCAGCTATGCACATTCTTAGTGAATAATAGTACGTATGAAAAGTTCCAATCAGGATTCAGGCCCCACCACAGCACAGAAGACAGCACTGCTTAAAGTAACAAATGCCCTCCTTTTAACATTAGATTGTAGTGAAATCTCAATTCTTATATTACTAGACCTTATGCAGCCTTTGACACAATAGATCACATAATCTTACTCAGTAGACTAGAAAACTATGTTGGCATCAGTGTTCAGGCATTAGCCTGGTTTAAATCGTATCTAACCAAGAGCTATCACTTTGTTTATGTAAATGAGGAAAAGTCATGTCACTCTCAATTTAAATATGGCATACCGCAGGGATCAGTTCTAGGCCCTCTCCTGTTCTCATTATGTTACCTCTAGGAGACATTATCAGGAAAGAGTAACATATTCACTGCTATGCAAATGATACCCAGCTTTACATCTCCTCACATCCTAGCGAAACCCACCATTTTTCTAAGCTAACAGACTGTATTAGCAATATCAGTGACTGGATGCCAAATAACTATGCTAAAGTAAGTTTGCCAGTAACTAACTGTATAATTTATGTCATTTACAGTTTGTTCAAAGTTAAATGAACATTAAACATTAACAAGTCTTTGTCTTTACAAAATAAAACTATAAAATAAAAGCCTCAGCCTTTTTCCGTTTTTTCCTTCACATTTTGTTTCCCAGAATGCTTTGCATGCTGCTATTATTGATGTTTTATTCTGTAAAGAAAAACAATTGTTAATGGTTAATGTTTATTTAACTTTGAACAAATTGTTTTTACAGTGTTGGTTTAATTTCCAAAACTTTCCAGAGCAACACTGTTGTTTATTTTATTATTTACTTTATTGAAAAAGTGTAATCTAATTTATTTATTGGTATGTCTGTCAACCTATCAACCTCTCTGTCTATGCAAATCAAAAATTTGGCTTCAAGTTTGGCCTTGGCCAGGATCATTTTCCCTTGCTTTTATTCTGTGACGTTCTGTTGTACGTATATCAATGTGCCCAAATACTGTTTTTTTACATGTTGCTTTATATGCATGAGAAAAAATGTTACAATTAAAATCTCCTACTTTCTTTGTGCGTGTTTGTGTGTGAGTGCTATAAATACTCCCAACCGGTGAGTCATCGACCGCTGCACCAAACAGTCTTTTCAACCGTGTCCATTCTGGCATTATCATGCTCGCACACACAGCTCAGTGATTTAAATTTAGCCTAAAACAGAATTTAAATTTGGTACGCACATTTAGACAGACAGAGAACGCCTTCAGCTGAAACCAAACTGTGAATTAATGAGACAAGATGTTAGTTGAGGTCGGATAAAGTTAGAAACCCCTGAATTCGGTTCTCCACCTCTCATGTCACCAGCGGATCCATCAGACTTTCCCCAAATCAGACCTGTGAGGGTAAAGCTCAGCATGAAGCAATGATTCACTGGAGAGATGAAAGCAAAGACATACTCCTCATCTTTTCTTCAAGACGAAAGATTTTACATCTAGTTTTTTTTATGACGCCAGATCTACACAAAGTTGAAAGCAAGATGAAAGATTCCTCAGCATATGTATTGGCCTTAACAAGCATCTTCATTAGATTTATTCGCAAAGTAAAAAGGTGTCGCTTGTTATTGGGATTTACAGTACACACACACATATAGATCTAACACAAAAACAACCATTCAGGCTTAGTCACCTATTTATCGTGTTCATTAAATGAACATTATGCTTTGCCAAATGACTCTCATGTGTTTACAGATCCATGTTTTCCAGTTGCTGTGTCTCTGCACGTATCCATGCAATAATCTGAAGGTAATGAAACAGCTGGTGGTCTTCTGAAATCATGAAGCTTATCTTGTTGGTTAGGCAAACATTACTGTATTGCTTTTCCTCATATGTCCAGTTAGTCATGACAAATCACAAGTATTAAACTTCCTGTTATATTCATGTCCTGTGGCATTTACGCTGTGGACTTTAATAATATAACTTAGTTTGTGGTTGTTTGCTTGCAAAGGTGTGGCGTTAAAAAGTTAATATGACATTATAAAATCTTCGGATCAGTCTATTAGTTGTGTTATTTGAACTTGAACACTGATTCCACCTCTTAACACTCACCTAAAGACCCCTAGTTTGCATGGCTGTCCATTCAGTATCCGGATATGTGACCGGCACATGTAAATTAAGTATTCCCTATGGTACCTGTTGCCATAGAAACTCTCATTAAGTCCTGTAATACATGATGTGTGTGTGTTGTGTGTGTGTGTAGAGTCCTTTGAGGATGGTTTGGGTCAATGTGCATCTTATCAATATGTTTAATATCATTGGTGCTCCTGGCCTTTTCTTGTGAGATTACATCGCTTCAATTAAATCAGACTAATCTGGTTTTTCCATCATGCCAGCTCGTGTTGTTTGCTTAACATTTAGATTCGAAGCATTTGCGATGTATTTTTTTCTTTTAGTGGCAAATCAAAAAAGGTCGGTGAGTGAAACAGAAGATATGTAGGTAAAAATAACTTGTTTTTATGTCAGGCATTTACACTTTAAAGGTTAAACTCTCAAGGGAAATGTTACACAATAAAAGTGCGAACACGAGAAAGAGATGCTTTAAGACGACCTTAAACATATTCTTTCATACCTTTATTTTTTACCATGACGAGAGAGAGAGAGAGAGAGATTGAGAGAGAGAGAGAGAGAGAGAGAGAGAGACACCCAAAAAACACTATATATATATATGTGTGTTAGAGAAGGAACAAAAATAAAAAAGGAAAAAATAAAGAAAAGAAAAAGAAAAAGAAAGAAAAGAAATACAAGAGTAAAGAGATACAAAGAAAGAAACAGAGAGAGTTGAGTGTGTGTGAATGAGTCTTTTATTACCCCTAACGAGTGACGGACGGACAGACAGACGGACAAGTCTATCTATATCAACATCAAAGTTATCGAGCAACTCCATAGCAACCACATCAACCTAGCATCATGATGAGGTCAACCATGCCTTAACTTTTTTTAAGTAAAAATCAAAATCAGAGAGAGAGAGAGATAGGGAAGAGAGGAGGGGGAGACGGATGGAGAGGAAGGGAGGGAGGGTGTGTGAATTTCATTTTAGCACAGGAAAAATGAGTCACACTAACTCTCCCTTTCACAGTCTTATGCTACGTACACACCCATCGCGTTAAGGTACCTGTGTCGCTGTGTGTCGCTCGCCGTAGGTTATCCGTAGCCTGTGCGTAGCTCTGCGTAGCCTGACGTGCACCTCGCAAAATGTTTAACAGCGCATCAGTTCTACGAGGACCGCAAGCACTGTGATTGGTCCACCAGAACCCCCCGTCAGGTAAAAAAAGTTGAGGAGTGATTTAACTTAAACTGCAACAAAAGTCGCTGATTATTTACTTCCATCATTGCTGGTCTTCTCAAATCATACACCGCAAGTTGCTGTTTCTTTTTCATTTGAGGGTTAACTTGCCAAGCTGCTTCTTCTCTGACGGTCGCGCTGCTACTGTGGTTACACACGTGGATACTGCCAACACGTGGTCAGCGCGTGTGTTTGCGGACGGCGACGCAAAAGTATAAATAAAAACCAACGCGGAACCTACGCCGTAGGACCTACACACAACTATAAAGGGCCCTTTACTCGCTCTAGATTACTCGCAGGATTTAACTTCGTGTCATGCAAATTTTTCGCTCGAGTTGAATATTTTCAGACGCGTTTGAGGCAAATAGCACGTGTTTTCTTGCAAACCCGCCGCCCATATCACATCAATCGCAACGCCTCACACGAGGACCCGTCTAATCGCGTCTTTGCACTGACTTTGTATGTAATCCACTCGCGCAAATCGTTGAACTCAAAAGGCGTCAAAATCGCTTCTACCTGCCTAGTTTGCCGCTTGAACACTTTGAGTTTACTCGATTCATTTGCGCGTGAAAGCTGCGCGTGAAATTCTAGTCATCGAGACATTCACGCGGAAATTCGCGTCATGTGAGGGGCTTCTGAGACTCCGCTTGCTTCCTGTAATCATGTCACTACTAGAGCAAGCTCCTGATTGGTTAATGCAGTGCGTTTTTCCGCTGAAGTTCAAATTTTTAAACTCGCTCGTTTAAAGTGTATAAGCGGCATTCGTGCGAACTAGACACGCGAATGGGGCGGAATCGCGTCTACCGCGCCGGCTAAACGCCTCATTCGCACCGCGAGAGCTCCAGATGCGCTTCAACGTGTCTTCACATTGACTTAACATTGAAATCACCCACGCTTGACGCCTCTACCGCAGCTGGTGTGAACGCAGCATTAGTTAACTTATTTAATAATCTGATATTTGGGGGCATTAAGCTTCCTTGTAAACATAGACAGATTGTTGTGACTCTGTGTTCTTTATATTTGGTTTGTGTTTATGGATTAGAATGTCTCATTTTCACAACATTGTTTAAAATTCATGAAACCTGTGATTATAGGACATAAAATAATTCAATAAATAATTCAAGCTATGTTTTTGTTAAAGCTGCGGTCGGCAAGATATTTTTGATCATATTTACTGAAACCGACACTATGCTCCGATAGAACAACATAAATTAGACTGTTTAAAGAACAAGTTGGGTATTTTACACTTAAAGCCCTGTTTTCAGATTGTTTATGATGAAATAGAACGGTTTTGACTGAAATTTGAACATATGACGCTGGCCCGAGAATTTTCGGTTTCTGTTGTATCAGCCCCCACCCAGAGGCGGTCTTAACATAGAGGCCAAGGTAGGCGGCTGCTTGGGGCCCCCTACCAGCGGTCATATTAGGGGGGCCCCCAACCAACCTAATGAATAAATTAATAAATAAAACCCTTATCATCATGAACACTTCAAAAGCATTGTAAATTGTATTAATATTCTATTTCACAACGAAATGCACTAGTCCGTAAAGGTGTGCGCCTCAGTCCTGATTAAAACTGCTAAATGTTTAATACAAAATCCAGAATTTTACTCTTTAATTGCCAATCATTTTTTTTCAAAAACTCAAAACTGATTTGGGGAAACACACATGCAATTACTTATTTTCAATATAAAAAAGTGATTGTCGACTGGATTTTTTTACCTTTTATCACAGTCTTCGCCATGTGAAAGATTAATAATAACATTGGCTTTGATGCATTGCTAGTTTTTGTGCAGCATCAGATTTAAATGTTTTCTCCCTCATTTACTGTCCGTGGCTGTTTTTGCCCCATTGACGTATTCTCTATTGGTTTGTGTAGTGCTACACTTTGTGTGTTCTCTGCTTTCCAGCTTCATTTTGGAGTAAACACATTTTTTTCGTTCTCTTTTTTAGATCGGAAAGGAGGCCCCATACATACCTTCGCCTTGGGCCCCCGATTTGCTAAATCCGTCACTGCCCCCACCCTCACAACGGCTGAACAATCCTTCCTAAAATGCATTAAACTTTCTTTTACAAAGACGTGAAACTCACCGAGTGGTGTCACAAGGGGATCTTATTATAAAAATAATACCGGCCCTTAAAGGATTAGTCCATTTTTTAAAAAACATCCAGATAATTTATTCACCACCATGTCATCCAAAATATTGATGCCTTTTTTGTTCAGTCGAGAAGATATTATGTTTTTTGAGGAAAACATTCCAGGATTTTTCTCATTTTCATGGACCCCAACACTTAACACAGTTAACTGCACGTTTATATTGGAGGAAATCCATTCAGACAGAGCATGGGAGAACTTTCCACTGCAATCCCTCGAGAGGAAGATGGGCCACTGACTGATTTCATTTTATTAAAACAACAAAGACTGCAAAGATAGATTGTGTAGATCTGCAAAATCAAAAAAATCTGATTATACCATTAACAAACCCCTCATTGTCTTTCAACAGAGAAAGAAAAATATTTGGGGAGTAAAGAGTTGGCAGATTTTATCTCTACAATGACGCAAGTGGGATTGAATCTTTTCCCATCTGCAAGAGAACATCTTATAACATCTGATAGGAGTCTCTTGAGAGGCTGCTGTGGTCTCTCACGCCCCCGTGTGGCAGTGATCTGTTAGTGCAAATAAAGACACGAAACTTCATTTACAGAAACGTTTTAATAAGGTGACGCACAAGACAATAAAAACTTAAATAAACGAATCCATACATGTAGGACAATATATACAGACCATTTAAGGTAAAATGCAAACATATAAAATCATTTTACATGTACATGATATAAGGAAAGAGCTTTTTCAAGTTATTCCAGGTTTATGGCGATGCGTTCCCATCGCGTTGAACAGTTTATATTTACCACTACATATATTGCATTTATTAATGCTGCAAATACACCAAATGCGATCTCCTTTAAACAGAGAAAGAACTTTCTTGCTGTCAAATTGATGACAGAGATGACCAATACAAAATTACACTGTAAAAAATATTGTTCTTCAAAGGTTCTTCACAGTAATGCCAAAAAAGAAACATTTTTGTTTCTCTAAATAACTTTTCAGTCAGTTGCTCTTAAAAGAACCATTTTTTGTTTTTGAAGAATAAGAAAAAGTCATTCAGCCCCGTGACGGAACCTAGTCAGGAAGTTTCGTTCACGTTTTCCACTTCGCAGTTCTGATCAGAACCCAAACCAGTCTTTACCGGTTCCTCAGACCCGGGTTCCTCCTCCTCTATAGTGAATCGCACATCGGCTGTGGAGCTGAGAGAACTCACGCTGCTTTGCTCCACCGAGCAGAGCACGCAGGCCAGAGGTGCCAACACGCGCCCGCCCTCGAGCGCGAATCCCGCGTGCCTGCCGGTGTTTAGCGTGAACGGGACGGGCGTGGAGCACAGCGCGGGAAACGAAGGGAGGCTGAAACTGTGCTTTTTTTGGCTCGCGCCCCACTCGCGTTGCTCCACTTCGTGCAGAAGGCGCGTGAACGCATTCGAGCGTCTCTTCTCGCGCTGTTTGGTGCGCATGTAACCGAGCATGACAGCGATGAGAAAGACTCCATAGAAGGATACGACGATGACGATGTACAAGTACGCGTTGCCGTCTCTGCCGCCGAGCGTGGAAAGTCTCGTGGTCTGCTGCTGCGATGAGAGCGCGTGCGATGCGGTGGCGTTGCGCGCCAACTCCATTGCGACAGTAACAGAGTTACCTGTAAAATATTTTAAATAGAAGTTAAATCAGATAAATACAACATATTTTTAGAGTTAGGTTTTTAAATATGCTATAAGATTCGACCAATTAACTTTGATGGTTATATAGCCTACTGAATTTCATTTATTGTATATTTATTTTGTTCCCTTTATGCAGTTGGTAACGTTTTTGTAAAGGCTATGGATTCGACCCCAGATAACACATGCTTTTAACCAGGACTTTATATGTAAATTTTAAGAAACCATCAGTTTAACTCATTTTAAAGTTAATGTAAATGCAAACATTACAATTGTTAAACATTTTGGACATTCATGGTGACTTTAAATGTAACCCAAGTCTTTCCAAATAACATCATTCATGTGAAATATGAAGAAAAAAACGCGTGAACTCACTCACCAGAAGCTTTATTCCTGGAGCGCGCTGGCCACTTTCCTTCGTTTCTCTCTGGATTATAACGGGAAAGTCAGCTGTGTGTCGTTTAAATAACGCGTCCCATGAGAGGAGCTGTGCGTGGACACGCGCCAGGAGGATCTGTGACAGAGGTCGAGGGAGTCGACATCCTCACGTCCATCCCTCAGAGGAGTCCGAAATCATCACAGCCCCATTTTTATGACGTTTAATGGAGGGCATAGGCTGCCAAATGCGCTCATTTATCCTAACATATCAAGACAGTTGTGTTATTCTGCACGCATGCGTTTGGAGAGCCTTGATCTTTTCCAGCATACTTAGAAAATTAAGGGAAATGGTGTGCATAAACTATTTCTACATGAAATGGGGTCTTTATTTATTGCATAATTAAAGATCCAATCTTATTCACCTTTACTGTAAATAAAACAACAAATGTCCTATTAGTTGACTACTCAATGTACACAATTGTTTAAGTTGTTTTCATAGGCCTGTGATATACTCAGAAAACCAAATCATGTGGACACGTACGTGGAATAAAGATGTAGGTTATCTGTAGGCAGTACTCCTACCACATTTTCTCTGCTTAATATCTTGCATGTGAACTTGTTAATAGTCTGTTTGAGTAAACACACACATACCAATGTTGTGCAAATCATAACGATGTTAACGTTTAACTAATAAATAATTTTAGATCAGCTTGTACTTTCTTATTTCAAAATAAGAAAGGAGAGGTTGCGTGGTAACTAGGAGTTTTATTTATCATGATATGATGTAGTGGCAATAAGTTTCCACAATAATCTAGTTTAATTTCCATTTAGTGTACAGATAAGCGCCAGATATGATGCGACTTGACTTAAGGTTGTGACAATATTAACATTTTTAAATTAACATTAATCAAAAAGCTTTGTCTTGTCATGTTTTTTTCTATCTGAGAATGGTGCATTATGGGTAGGTGTGGCATTGTTACAGTAAAACTGGGGCCAGAAAGTGTAAGGCAGTGCTTGACCACGCCTGTAAATTACTGTAGAGTCAGACAACTGACGCAAAGCTTGTTTAAAATTTGATCAAATCCAGACCTCTGGGGAAGATTCCTGTCTGAGACAATATCACGGACAAAACAGCATTAACAGACTGAAGCACACTCATTTCCTTAAGCATTGCAATCTGTGCATATGGATAAACATATCTTCATTTCTTCTGTATCATTCTTGTAGTGGAAGAAAGTAGTTCTAATGAAGTCTACACTAGTGGTCTCTAACATGGTGCCCTCCAAAGCACATTTTATTAATAGCCTTAATTATATTTTTACATTAGCTTGGCTTCTTTTATGAATACAATTTTTGAACAATGATAAAACAAATTAACAACTAAACTAAAATAAAATCAACAAGTAAAACAAAAAATTTTAAGTAGACCATTTCAAAAAAGTAGCGCTCCAGATTGTTTTATCTATTGTGATAGCCCTTGCTCACAAAAGTTTGGAGACACCTGGTCTACACCATATAATGCTTGCCAGATATTCTTTTTTTTAAACTCTGGGACTAACATTTTATGACTTAAAGCTTTATTATTTATACACTTCAAAAAAATAAAGTGCTTAAATTGTTCTTGACAGCGATGTCATAGAAGCAGCATATTTGTTTCTGTAAAGAACCAAAGTCAAAGGTTCTTAAAAGAACCATTTATTTCTTACAGTTTTATAATCTAAAGAACCCCTTTTTACAACAAATAACCTTTTGTTAAAATGTAGGATGTTAAAGGCGCTCTAAGCGAATTGACGCGTTTTAGACCATAAAACATTTTTTGTTACATACAGCAAACATCTCCTCACTATCTGCTTGCTGCCTGTCTGCTGATCAACCTGTAAAAAAACGCAATCTCTGTAGACAGCTCAGGCTCGACAAACGGCAATATCAACATAGTGGCCAAACCTAGCACAACAAAACATAACAAAGTGTTCCAGCCAAAAAACGGCAAGAAGGTTTGGGGGGTGGGGGTTGGGCGCGTTCATGAAAGCACGGACAGGAGAGGGAGGGGGAGGCGTTAGCTATGCTCCGTTTGTTTGAAAACAGTTCAAACATCAACAGGAAGTGACGTCCCACATTATTCGCTTAGAGAGCCTTTAAGTAAGGTATAATGTATTGGCTTATTTAACAATAACATCCGGCTGTCTGTATATTATTCCGCTTATTACACGTCTATTTATCTCATAAGTAAGGTAATGAACATTAAATATTAATTAGAAATATTTTATTAGCGCATTTTAACTAATGCCTTTCGAGTTTTAAGACAAAACGATCAAATGTCACGAACACGCTTGGTAAATATTTGTAAATAAATATTTGTAAATAACAGTTTTTAGCAATAAAATAGGTGCCCTTTAATTCCCATAAAATTGTATAATATACTCACCTAAAGGATTATTAGGAACACCATACTAATACCGTGTTTGACTCCCTTTCGCCTTCAGAACTGCCTTAATTCTATGTGGCATTGATTCAACAAGGTGCTGAAAGCATTCTTTAGAAATGTTGGCCCATATTGATAGGATAACATCTTGCAGTTGATGGAGATTTGTGGGATGCACATCCAGGGCATGAAGCTCCCGTTCCACCACATCCCAAAGATGCTCTATTGGGTTGAGATCTGGTGACTGTGGGGGCCATTTTAGTACAGTGAACTCATTGTCATGTTTAAGAAACCAATTTGAAATGATTCGAGCTTTGTGACATGGTGCATTATCCTGCTGGAAGTAGCATCAGAGGATGTGTACATGGTGGTCATAAAGGGATGGACATGGTTAGAAACAATGCTCAGGTAGGCCGTGGTATTTAAATGATGCCCAATTGGCACTAAGGGGCCTAAAGTCTGCCAAGAAAACATCTCCCACACCATAACACCATTGCATTAATGAGAAATTGAACACGTGTTCCTAATAATCCTTTAGATGAGTGTAGTATCTAATATGCAGTATATCCTCTATAGAATCATGTCTGGCTCTCTCTCTCGAGGGTTTTTTTACTGATTTTTCTGTTTTCTCCTGCTTTTATCAATGTAAAGCTGTCTTGAAACAATTAAACAATTGTGAAAACCGCTATATAAATAAAATTAAATTGAATAATCAGAATTTTTCTGAAAACAACTAATACAACCAGACTGATCTTACGGAAAGTCGTGTTATAGTCACACAAAATTTGATTAATTTATTCGTGTCCATGGCACGAAATTCAGCTTTTTTGTGCCTTGAGCATGAATGTCTTTTTTGTGTCACTTGCACAAATTTCTATAAATAGTTTATCGCGTCTGTTGCACGACTTTTTTAATTTTCATTTTATGTATTGTTTTCTTATTGTTTTTTCCCTATTTTCTTACCATTGTCGCTTGGCGTTGAGGTTAGAATCACTTTCCATTACATTGTTAGACATCCTAACCCAAACCCCAACTTCAGGCGAGAATAGTTTTAAGTGGAAGAAAAACATGTAGAAACCAAAACATTAAAGTACATCCTAACCCAAACCCCAAATCTAACCCCAACTCCAGGCGAGAATAGTTTTAAGTGGAAGAAAAACATGTAGAAACCAATACATAAAAGTACATCCTAACCCAAACCCCAAATCTAACCCCAAGCGACAATGATTTAAAAATAGTAAAAAAAGAGAAAACAATACAAAAAAAATGACACAAAAAAAGTCATGCCATGGACACAAAAACTATTTATAGAAATTAGTAACACGAAAAAAAGACATTCATGCTCAATGCACAAAATAAAGCTGAATTTCGTGCCATGGACACATATAAATTAATCAAATTTTGTGTGACTACAACACGACTTTCCGTGAGATCATGTTGAATACAACATACCACAAAATTAATTGTCCATTTTCCCCACTAAAACAATGTCACTTCTTAATTTATTTTGAGATGCTGTTAATTGTGACATTGTGATCAAACAAATGAACATGAAGTCCATATATTTAACCGAGACTGTACAAATTCATGCTCAAACCTGATTTGGTGTCCCAGATTTCTTTAAAGTACAACAAATAGTTGCTCTAAAGTTAAATAAGCTTTAGTGGCTTGTGAGGAAAAACCTGAAAGATGAGTCCTTTCAATCAAATCAGTTACTGTTATCCTGTCCAGCAGGAAAACCCAGAATCCTTCTATAAGCAAACAATAAGAGGAGGTTTCACTGACATTACTAGAGTCGTAACCGAGGAAGATATAAATTGGTTAAAGATCACATACTGTATTTCACAGGTTTATGTGTACATTTTGACTCAGAGTTCAGATGCAAAACTCTAAGTGTGTGTTTTCATGTAAAGGAGCATTTTTAGTTCATGTTTAGATTCAATAATTTCACTTAAATGGCAATGAAAAAGTTATTAGTCAGTAATTTCATTGGTGTAACAAATTTGACTTTCACTGCAAAACCCTCTAAGTTCATGGAAGCTTTTTTGGCAAAAACACGCTTCGACATCAATGTAAAAAACAGTGTTGGGCTAACACATTACAAGTAATGCGCATTATGTAGTAATATTACTTTTCTGAAATAACAAGTAAAGTAACGCATTACTTTATAAATGTACATATTGATATTTGAGTTACTTTTTTAAAAAAATAATCTGAGTTACTTCTCAGTTTAATTAATTCGATGTAAAAAAAAGCAATGTACTGCATTAAACTTAACATATTAACGTAGATTTATGCACTCTATGCGTAAGCGCCTGAGCGGGAACAGTTTCAGTCCGAAACGGAGATGGCAGTATGGAAATATGCAATTTCTGAATACAGAACTTCTCAGTCGTAAAACCACCTGCAAGGCCTGAAAGAGATCAAGCCTCAGCCAAGTAAGAAAAAGAAACGCAAAAGTAACGAAAGCATTACTTTACATGAAAAGTAACTAAGTAACGCAATTCGTTTTTTTGGGGGGAGTAAATAAATATTGTAATGCATTACTTTTAAAAGTAACTTTCCCCAACACTGGAAAAACCTTTCAAGCATTTTTATTTTTAAGACCTCCACTTCTTGGACAAGACATAGTAAGCAAGTGCAAAATCACTAAAAATGCAACACGAAACTGCAAATAATGAAAGTCAGAATGTAAAAATGAAGAAATTGAACACATTGGGGTCTGCGATTCATGTCACTGCTACCTTCACGTTTTGCACGTCATTGTTCAATTAAATAATCTTTTGTGTACTTAATAGGACACATGCACAAAGTCGATGTGGCATTTAGTGGATTCTGCCAACAAATCGGTGTGGCATTTAGCAATGTCTCTGAATGGCGTGAGGCCAGGATAAAGCAGATTTTAAGCAAAGGTATTCTCATGCTGAGAGTATTCAGTCAATATCATTATCCTATTTTTGATGGTTTGGTGGCTTTTGCATCTGCATCACACGACATTATAAAGAAATTTAAAGATGAACAGAAGAGAAAGTTGTCAAAAATCTGACATCACACTCAGTTTAATGTCTTCAAGGTTCCTAATGACAGCATAAACATACAGTATCCCATGATGCGCTGCTCATGTATGGGACAGAACAGTTAATTTTGGTCCTTCAATCTGATTGGACATGTAGACTTCCATCTTTCCATCTAAAAAATAAAGGTGCTTAAAAGGTTCCTCACAGCGATGCCATAGAAGAACCATTGTGAAACGGAAAGTTTCTTTAGATGTTAAAGGTTCTTTATGGAACCATTCAGCCAAAAAATGGTTCATCTATGGCATCATGAATCACCTTAATTGAGTGTGAGAAATTTAAAGCGTTATTCGAAGTATTTTTAAACAATCACAGTTCATTGGTAACCCCTTAAATCGTTTCCCCTAAAAATATTCCTACTACCTGACAGGTATCACTGAAATTGGTTTCCTGAGAAATCACACCCATCTCTGAGACAGGCCTAAACTCTATGGGGTGGTTTCCTAGATAGGGATTAGTTTAAGCCAGACCTAGGCTTTAGTTTAATTAGAAAATACTAAACATTACATTACTAAAAACATCATTTTGAGGCAAAACAAAGGGCACTGATATATTTTAAGATTTTAAAATATAAAGTTGTTTTCAGTTTGGACAGCTCTTATATTTATTTTAGTCTAGGACTAATCTAATCCCTCTCCAGGAAACCGACCCATTAACAGTGCATCACAACATTTTGACTTCAATTACCCTATTGTCCACACCAACAATATTTGAAGCCGCCCCACTCGTAATTTCTACCTTATAAAATACTCTATAAAATAAAATAAAATGTCTTTTTTAAGTTATATTGAGGTCCCCTAGTAAACACTGATCTATATACAGCAAAAAATAATTAGTGGATTAGCTGGTGTTGTTTGTGGGCGGGGTTTTAGAGAGGAGTGTGTCTAATTCAGTTGCTAACATCGCTTACATCATATTAATAAGTATTATCTATGTGCTGTTGATGTGAAACATCCCACATCAAATATTGTTTTTTGTTCATGTTTATAACATCCATAAGTATCCTCTGCTCATACTGGTAGTTGCTAGAGAAAAATCTGACTGTTGCTTCAGGTTTCTCCAGTTTTTATTTAGCACCGTACATTCTCTCGATGGCATGCTGGTAATGAGTTTTCAGTTCCTTTCGTTTGAGTTTAAAAGCGTCTGTCACCAGGCCGGTCTCTGGGGTCCAGGGATCTGAGCTCAAGCTGATCTTTCGTGGGATCTCAAACCTTTCTAACTGGCCTGTAAAAACACAAGAATAAGAAATACACGACCATCAGACTTTAACTAGAGATCGATCATGGCAAAAACAGGAAGTTCAACATATTTGGAGATTGTGCATGCTATAGAATTTTTTTTGTAAAGGATTGCAAGAAACATTTCATACAGACAAATGATTGAAAACTTGACCAGTATGACATGAGTGTACTCTCACTATGATTTAGTCACAATGTCAGTGACTTTTTCATGTAGCCTATATTTATATCAGATGCAAAACATAACAAACTATCAATACTTTAATCATGTGCCCTGATTGCATGTGTCCGACTTCATGCAGTGCACATCACAGTACAATACATGCAACCAAATAATCTGTTTGTTATCAGGTTGAAAAAAACATTTGCATAAAAAAAGTGCTCCTGATGAATTTTTATTTTAATCTGCAATATCGCGATTAACCACTAGCCAATTTATGAAAAAAACTTTAAAAAAACAATTAATACAAATTATTTCAGCTTTTTGCTAATTTTTAAAAGCAGAGTAGGCATGTTTAAGTCTAAAAAAAGTCTAAAACACTTTTTTCCAAATTTGTTTAAACTGTCTTTATATATATCAATACATAAGTAAAATGTAAGTACTCTGAAAAAGAGAATATAAAAATCGAGTGTCTGTAGACCTCTCACATCTGTTTTAAACACAGCTAATTATTTCCATTCACTCCACCCCCTCCCTTCTGGGTTTCTTCTAAAGCCACGCCCCCAAAACACATGAACGCTGACCGCTCTGCTGGTAGAAGCATTTACCTGAGACGAGTGGAGAGGAAGGAGCGCAGTGCATGTAGTAACATCATGTCAGAATCACATGGAATAAAACACCTAACTTCATCAATATGAATATAAAACAAATACGATAGCTTTAAGTACTCACTATTAAGCTAGCATATCAATACTGGTAAAGTTTAAAAAACGATATCGATACTGGTAAAGTTTAAAATATATATCGATACTGGCAAAGTTTTGGTTGATTCGGTAACAAACGAGCTAGTTATATTTATAAGACAAAGCTAAAAACAGATTGAAGTTTTTTTATTACCATCAGTTACACTGTGATGAAGGTGAATTTCGTGGAAGATTCATAACATATACGGTGTTTTGCATGGAAGAGTTTCCGTGATGAAAGCATTGTTGACTATTGTTGAGGACTACACTCGAGACAATACCGCTACCGCATCGTCGACTCGAGGAAAAGCCACGTGATATTTGCTCTCATTTGATTTCTTCGTTTATTCCTTTTTTTGCCTTGTTTGCCTTCGCTGACTGGATATGCAGGTACTGTGAGTTCTGAATGCTCTTTCTCTGCCGCACTTTTGCTCTTTTTAGATTTCGTACCTCTTGCACGTTCAAATCAATCGGGTGTGCGCATGTGTGGGCACATCCTGTAGCAACAGGGGTGTTGTCATGGTTGCGAGAGACAGTGATAGTCGCGCAAGCCAATCATTTGTTTCGTCCCGAATGGAAATAATGAGCTGTGTTTAAAACGGTCGTGAACGGTCTGCAGACACTTGACTTTTGTCCTCTTTTTTTCAGAGTACTTACATTTTGATTGTGTATTGGTATATGGAGACAGTTTCAACAAATTTGTAAAAAAGTTTTTTAGATAATTCCTGCCTACCCTGCCTTTAAGGGTTTATAAACAGAAAAAATAAAGATAGGATGAACCTTACGTGAACTTGACAAGAAACGCTGTGCGCAGCAAGGCGTTGCCAAGTCCTCTACTTTTTGGTGGAGTTCATGTTTGGACAACTTTTAAACGGTTTCCGCAAGTTTTTTCTTTGCGCAAAAAAGGGATTTATTTCATTTATTAGTTATTGGTATTTGGGCTGTGAATAGTTATTGGGATGTTTTGGGGCTAGTTTTGAATGTTCATTGGACTGGTTTTGATTCGCGAATCTGGCAACCCTGGCTGTTCGGTTTGGATTATATAGAATGTGAACAAAATTTTTTTATCAGATCGCAATGTTTAGGGTGTATGTAAACTGTACTGTCGTAACCTGCTATCTAGGAATGACTATCGCATGCAAATTATTGCGCATCCCTACTGCTATCTGATTAAGTTCAGTCAGATTGACTAAATTTTGTGCATGTAAACATAGCTAGTGAGACACACCTATCGCAGTTGATTGTTTGTATTCTCTGATTGGCTGTGTTACCTGCCAGTGCCGTATCTTTGATGACTTTAAGCACCTCCTCCTCAATGACCGGGTTTTTACAAAGCTCCTCCCTTGAACCTCTGACACACCTCTTCTCTGCGAGTGCAAGGAGTTGCTTCTCATTCGGTACCACGAACCCAATCACGTACGACTCATCGCTGGAAAACAAAATATTATGCGTGGGTGGAAATTCAGTGTGGCAAAACTTAAATAGAGTACTATTTATTTATGCACTAATATTTTATCTAAAATGCAGTGCTCACTAGAGTAGTTTTAGTTATGGTATCGGTTACCATAGCTCAATTGGTAGAGCACTGAATTAGCGATGCAAAGCAAGGTCATGGGTTCAATTCTCAACAATGCAATGCAAGTCACTCTGGATAAAAGCATCTGCCGAATGCATAAATATAAATGTAGGTTGTGTGTTTCACCTGTTGGCATAAGCACAGATGTTGTCGATGAGAGGGCAGTTTTTCAGGACAGCTTCTACCTTTCCCAGAGAAACATATTCTCCAGCCTGTAGCTTCACCAGATCCTTCTTACGGTCTGAAACGCACGCACGCACAAACACACGCACACAAACACAATGTAAACATGTGTCCTTGCTGATATCATCTGTTGTGCATGCGACTTTGTGAAACAGGAAGTTCTCCCATTCCTCCCTCCTGGGGTTTATACTCTTATCTGCTTTCTTCAGGTTCTTATCGTTATGATTTCGAGAATAAATATACAGTAGATGTGTCATTTACAGGAAATACAGAGCTGTAGAAATAAAGGGAGTTTTACTCTCTCACCAATAATTTTCAAGCATCCGTCTCCGTGGATTTCCCCAATGTCTCCAGTGCAAAACCATCGCTGGCCGTTCTCATCCACGAAGAAATCCTCACTGTTCTTCTTGTTCTTGTAGTAACCCATGGTTACACTGGGTCCACCAATCAGAATCTCTCCTCGTGGACAGGGTTTATCTGTGCTCCGATATCCACCTAGATACAGATGGATATGTTATGAATGCATTATAAGTTTCCTTTCTTAATCTTATAGTGAGGGACGCATTAAAATGGATCGACGCTATAAGTTTCTTAGCAACAGCCTGCAGTTCGGTTAATGAATTAGATAGTGTAATTCATATATTTAATTATTCATTGAATATTTGCATTTCTTTCTTAATTGATCGATCGATCACTTGTGCTTTACTGCTTTGGTAATGATGTTGTTATATAACGGTACAGTAAATGTGAACCGTGTTTCTTTTCAAATAAATACATGCAGTTACTTACAAACATTACAGTCCGGCGCAGTTCTGCTCAGTAATGGCGGCTATAAATATTACTCTTTATTTTCTTTCCCCATTCACTCCCTCAGCTTTGTCTCACCACTCATCTTTTATTAAAGGGGGGGTTCAATGGTATTTCATGCATTTTGACTTATTAACACAGTTTAAGAGTTGTTTCCTCATGCTAAACAAATGCAAAGTATCAAAAAGCAGTTGGATTTGTTTCGTTACGAGTATTTCTGTGCGGAAGGCACTTCGCCAGGGTTTGTACAAGTTTCAGATAGTTTTTTCGAATACGGGTCCAGCAGTTGTTTCATGGGTAATCTATACGCATCATTTTTTTTATGGGCACTTCCCATCAAATGGCACTTGCGGGAACTTACCAAACCTGCGTGAACATGCAAAAACAGTTTGCACCTTTCGCAGCTTTTCATTGATGTTCACGTCGCATAACTACGTCACTTCCTAACATTGCCATGATAACAGGCTGCGCATGTGTGAAGTAAACGCAACATTTTTCAACTTTCTGCTAAGATAAATGCTACGAAAATGCGGGAATTATGAAATCATGCAAGCCATGCATATTTTGCAAGCAGATATATGCAATTTATGCGGCAAAAGTGAGGCGTATTTAATTGCGGCCCCCGCATAAATATGCGGATTATGCGTTGAATCATGCGAATGCATAAATTGCGTTTTTCTGGAGGGACTGTATTATAAACAACACAAACATGTAGTTAATCATAAGTTATCCAGTCAGTTTTGTATAAAGTGTTGACTCGTGACTCGCTCCTCCCGCAGCTCGTAACTCCTCCTTCTACTTTTTGCGTGCGTTATCGTAAAGAATCGGTAAAGCTGATCTGTATTTTATAAATCTGGTGAGCTTGTGAATTGTAACCACCGGCTCAGTCCACAGCTCACCCCTCCCCTTTCACAACGTATAGAAAAGCTATGGTAGCCACTACAAGACAAACACATCATAGTCTGAGACAACGTAATGACGAAACATAAAATATAGAGCAGTTTATCCATCTAGGGCTACTGTAGAAACGTGACTTCCATGTAAGGAGACCCGCGGTGTATGGAGATATAAACGGCTCATTTAAGGTAATAAAAACAATACAGTTCATCATATGTAAGGTCTTTACACACCACTGATAATATAGTTATGTATATAATATTGCATTTCTGTCAAGAGATCCTCCTTAAACAGATGCAGCTGTGTGATTTAAGTCATAAGACCAGACAGATGTTTGTGTAACTCACCCTCTGCCCAGTCCTTCAGTTGGAGTTCACAGCAAACCAGAGGTGCGCCGACTCTTCCCGTGCTATAATCCCAAACTATACACACACACACAAACAAACACACAAAACAATGCGTTTCAAAAGACAGTTATGTCAAACGTGTGGCAGCCTGTTTTCAGAGTCACCAGCTGTTTTACCCCCTATGAACATAAACCTCAATTATTTTAGCAGGCGACTGTCAAGTGAACATCATCTCAGTCTCTCGTGACTGCTGAAAAACAGTACATGCAGTCCTGACGTTTGAGTGAAGCGGCCGTTGACCTATTTTTACTTTAATGGTCGTCTTGATAATGCCACAACATCTTTTAAGCGTGTACAGTTTGTTCTCATATTGAACTCTGTCATAACATTCTCAGCCTTATATTAATTTCCCAATCAATTGAAACAAACAACGGAATACAATAAATGTCCCTGAAAGACACATTTTATTTGTATAAACAGCTTTAGAGATAAACAAATCTTTATGAATACTCCGTAGGCTTGTTTGAACTGGATATACAGAAATTTGTTATGACCTTTTTGTGATGGCTTTAAAAAGGTCCCAAGCTGTCACTGGGGCAGCACCCTTTAAAAAGGTCCTAATATGTACCATTTAGGTACAGAAATGCATACATGTGGTACCTTCGAGGTACTAATATGAGCTCTTTAGAAGCAACGGTGTATTTTTTGAAAGGGAACCACCCCCAGTGACAGCTACACTGCAAAAAATGACTCTCTTACTTAGTATTTTTGTCTTGTTTTCAGTGAAAAATATTTAAAAATTCTTAAATTAAGATGCTTTTTCTTGATGTAAGAACATAGTAAAATATTGAAAAATGGTGGTGTTTTCCTTTAAGATGCCGTTTGTTAAAATATTTATGTTGTAAAATTCACATACATTGTCATTATTTACGTTTACATGCATGCATTTGGCTTTTATCCAAAGTGCATTTAAAGGCGGGGGGCACGATTTCTGAAAGCCAATGTTGACATTTGAAATCACCTAAACAAACCCCAATAGAATCTGGACCTTCTTTTGATAGACCCGCCTACACATACGTAACCCAGGCAATGATGTTGATTAGTAGACACGCCCCTTAATGCTGATTGGCTACAAATGTGTTTTGGTACTCGGCCTGACTCCAGAGTTTTTTATAAATCATGCACCCCGCCTTTAATCTATATATTTCTGTTATTAGTATTTGTATTAAGCTAAAATAAAAACATTTAAAAACACACAGCTTTCAAGCACCTAGAGGGCGAGTAGATAATAAAAAAGTTTTCATTTATAGATGAGGTGTTAAATAATAATGATGTGTATGAATCTCACGTTGGCTGATGGTTCCAGCGCCGCAGGTCTCTGTGAGGCCGTACCCCTGACCCACAGGACAACAGAAACAGACGTTCATGAAGCGCTGGGTCACAGCCGACAACGGGGCTCCTCCTGATAACAACACCCGTAAACGGCCACCTAGCAATGCACGAACTTTTCGGAAGACCAACCTTAAGAAATGTACAACACTTTTGTTACATGTTGTTACTAGTCACATGTGGAAGTGTTGTTAGCGTATGCATTAGTGTGTGATGTACCGGTCACACAGGGGAGTGCTGTATCCCATTGCGAGCTGCTCCATCTTGTAGTTGTAAGCCAGAAGAAACAAAGTTCTCTGAAAAACGCTCATCTGCTCCACCTTAAGCATCACATTCTTATAGATACGATCCATGATCTCCTGCATAGAGACAAAGGGAACATATCTGTATATGAAAGGCCGCCCATACTTTCTAACTTTGGTCATGACATAACCAATGATGACTCCTAAACACATCATTATTACCTGTTAGACGTATTATATATATTGTTAAAAACCATGAACTATTTCATTAATGCAACATCCTGAATAAAACTCTTTCTGTGGTGTAGCTCACCAGAACTGCAATAAAAATTAATGTGCGTGTAACTGTATTTATATATAATTTTAAGTGTATTTAGAATTATATATTATTACTATAATCCTCTTAAAAGTATCAGATAGTTTAAAGTTTTTGAAATGTGTCAAGTTTAAAAAAAAAGACTTTTTATTAGGCACATGCAAATAAATCTCAGGGTAGAGGACAAAGTTTCTTAAGTTTCTTACTGCTGATATTTTTCATCTTTGTAAAATGGGAGATTGTTAATGTGAGTGTTTATGGTAGTTTGATTGGCTGTTTTGTTTTTATTCCACAGGGAATCTCACATCCATCCACACTAAACCAATCTGTGCATGGGTTTATATATCTACAGTGTCCTCGGGCAAAGACAATCTTCAAATGAAACATTATTAATTGTGTATCTACAGTGTGTGTGTGTCAGAGGAGTAACCACACCGTGCTTTCTCACGTTCTGTTTACAGCTGTGATAAGTTTCGGACAACCCATTCGCTGACATTCAACCTTTACAGTCCAGAAAGGAGAGAGATACATAGAGCGAGATACAAAGAAAGAGAGCGAGAGCACTTCAATCTTACTGGTACTGCTGCCATTAAACTGGGCTGCAAGACGCTACAGTCTCCTTTGCTTCCCTTCTTTATCTTTGTTGACTTTAAAATAAAAACAAAGAGAAACAGAAATAAGTTTAAAGCTTCAAACTTCAGCACAGATTCACTGTATACGAGTTGTCACAACTGGTCCCAGTTCCAAAAAACCCTCCCACAGCACTGCATTTTCCAATCACGTGGTACTGCTGATGTCTTAAATTTTCCATTGTGACATTAAAGGCTTAACTGTGACGTCACAGAGCAATACTTTGATCCCCTTTGGTCCCCTGAGTACCTAACTGTTATAGGCAAAAGGCAATGGGTTCGATCCCAGGAACACACAGATTAAAAAAATGTAAAGCTTGAATGCACTGTAAATCGTTTTGGATTAAAGCATTTGACTAATGCATGAGTGTAAATAATCTAAGAGCAGCCTTTTGATCTTATTGATTAATTGTGACATCACATGACAGTGCTTTCATCTTCTTATTGCTTAACTGTGACATCACAGGACAGTGCTTTCGTCTAATCAGTGCTGCGACATCACAGAGCAGTGCATTCATTCAATTAGTGCTTAACTGTGACATCACAGAGCAGTACTTTCATTTAATTCGTGCTTAACTGTGACATCACAGAACAGTGCTTTTAACTACTTGGTGCTTAAACTGTGACATCACAGAGCAGTGCTTTCATCCAATTAGTGCTTAATTGTGAAATCACAGGGCAGTGCTTTCGTCCAATTAGTGCTTAACTGTGACATCACAGAGCAGTGCTTTCATCCAATTAGTGCTTAACTGTGACATCACAGAGCAGTGCTTTCATCCAATTAGTGCTTAATTGTGACATCACAGAACAGTGCTTTCATTTCATTCGTGCTTACCTGTGACATCACAGAAGAGTGCTTTTAACTACTTGGTGCTTAAACTGTGACATCACAGAACAGTGCTTTCATCCAATTAGTGCTTAACAGTGACATCACAGAGCAGTGCTTTCATCCAATTAGTGCTTAACTGTGACATCACAGAGGAGTGCTTTCATCCAATTAGTGCTTAATTGTGACATCACAGAACAGTGCTTTCATTTCATTCGTTCTTAACCGTGACATCACAGGGAAGTGCTTTTAACTACTTAGTGCTTAACGGTGACATCACAGGACTAATTAGTGCTTAACTGTGACATCGCAGTACAGTGCTTTTACAACGGGGAAAATAAGTATTTGACACATCAGCATTTTTATCAGTAAGGGGATTTCTAAGTGGGCTATTGACACAAAATTTCCACCAGATGTAGCCATCAAGCCAAATATTAAATTCATACAAAGACATCAGAACATTTAAGTATACAAGTTGAGTCATAGAAATCCTCTTAATCCCCTTACTGATAATAATGCTGATGTGTTAA
Source organism: Misgurnus anguillicaudatus (assembly GCF_027580225.2). Classification (NCBI taxonomy): domain Eukaryota; kingdom Metazoa; phylum Chordata; class Actinopteri; order Cypriniformes; family Cobitidae; genus Misgurnus; species Misgurnus anguillicaudatus. Next base: position 39,381,971 of record NC_073360.2, on the reverse strand, counting down.
ATACTTATTTTTTCTGCTGTAACTGCTTAGTGCTTAACTGTATCATCTCAGTTCTAATTAGTGCTCAACTGTGACATCACAGAACAGTGCTTTCATTTCATTCGTGCTTAACTGTGACATCACAGAACAGTGCTTTTAACTACTTAGTGCTTAATTGTGCTTTACTTTGTCATACAAGTTAATATTAATAATACAATATTTCTATCAATATGAATGTGTGTGTGTGTGTTTGTATCACCTGGTCAGCGAGCGTTAGTGGGGAAGAGTAGCCGATTCTACAGCCATGAGCTAAACACACCAACTCAGCGCTCAACTCTAAGACATGAGCCAGTGGAAGATAACCGATGTATGTATCACCCTTACTGCAAAAAAAGCAATCAAGCCATATCAAACAACAACAAAATATAAGGCACACAATAACATTTCTAAAACATTCATTTAAATATATGAATATACATCCTGGGTCCATAACACTCCAACGCATACATTCCCATGCACACGTACATTGTGTGCGCGGACAATATACTACACAACACAAACAACGTGTATAACATATACAAAACCCCAGAGACATACACTCTTCTCTTTCTCTCTCTTTCTCTTTGTTTATTTTGTTCACAGGGACTGACTGGTTAACAAGGAAACGCTCATAAATACATGATATCCCTCATGTACACACAGCAGTAAAGATCACGGGATGTGTGTGTGTGTGTTCGTACCCAAGGTTGGGAATCCTCTCTGACATCCCGGTGATTCCCGCAATAATGTTACTGTGGGAGATCATGACTCCTTTTGGAATTCCAGTGGATCCGCTTGTATACATTATCACGGCAACATCAGACGCACACGGGGCTCGTCTCTGCTTCGACGCTGCAGAAAGAGCAAAAGTAACAGAGAAACATTTATTAAAACCTTTTTGGAATGTAATGAGAATCATTTTAGTAATCATATCTTGGCGATCACAACCAAAAGCTAAACGTAAGTTTAAGTGTAGAAAACATCCGATTTCTGATTATACAGTGCTTAAGAAGAGACAGAACAGTTTCCTGGAAAACAGTCTATTATTACTTGACATTTAAACCGGAATAAAGAACTTTATGGTCATTTCACATATCGCTAAGAAGAGGGAAAGACACATATATATGAGAAAGAAAACAAATATGTAGAGATTGATAGAAAGAAAAATAGATATAAAAATATACACACATTTTTTTTACTATAGACTATTTTCCCAAAGCGTAGATAAACAATAAATAAATATTAGAATACAAAGAGTAATAAATGGAGAAGTAAAAAAGAAAAGAAATGAGTAAATAATTACATACACACAAGCACAGATTCACATAAACAGCCTTTAAAGTCAACTTTACAAACATATTGATTTATACCCAATTTTTTATCTGAAAGTATTCAAGTCTTTAACCAGTTTGCAATGAGTATACTCTGTGTTGATACAAGATTTTATTAATCCTTTTAAAACTGAAACAACATCAGTTGGTCCTGTACTACTTCATTTTCAAAGAGAAAGAGATGTAGAAAGAGAGATGGAATAAGAGTGGAAGAGAAAGATGGAATAAGATATGGAGAAGGAGAGACAGAATAACAGATAAAGAAAGAGATGGAGTAAGAGAAAGATAGAGATGTGGAGTAATAGATGGAAAAAAAGTGGGAGGAAGAGAGAGATGTAGAAAGATATGAAGAAAGAAAGAGAAGGAGAAATGAAGAGATGAAGAAAAAGAGAGATGGGGAATGAGGGATGGGTAAGAGACAGAGAAACAGATGTGGAGTAAGAGATGGAAAAAGACAAGAGAGATTGAGGAAGAGAGAGAAAGAGATAAAAAAGAGAGTGATGAGAAAGAGGGAAATGGAGTAAGAGATGGAGAAAGAGAGATGAATAAGAGACAGAGATGTGGAGTAATAAATGAAAAAAATTGGGAGAAAGAGAGAGATGGAGGAAGATATGAAGTAAGAAAGAGATGGAGAAATGGAGAGATGAAGAAAAAGAGATGGAGAAAAAGAAACAGATGTGCAGTTAGAGATGGGGGGAGGAGGAGAGACATTGAGGAAGAGAGGGATGGAGAAAGAGAATGATGGAGAAAGAGAATGATGGAGAAAGAGAGATGAGTAAGAGGCAGAGAAAAACATAGATGTGAAGTAATAGATGGAAAAAGTTGGAAGAAGAGAGAGATGGAGGAAGATTTGAAGAAAGAAAGAGATGGAGAAATGGAGAGATGAAGAAGAGAGATGGAGAAAAAGAGATGAGTAAGAGACATAGAAACAAAGATGGAGAAAGCAAAAGAGGGAGGAAGAGAGAGTGATGGAGGAAGAGAAAGATGGAGAAAGAGATGAAGAAAGAAAGAGATGGAGAAATGGAGAGATGAAGAAAAAGAGAGATTGGGAACCAGAGATGAGTAAAAGACAGAGAAACAGATGTGGAGTAAGAAATAGAATAAGACAAAGAGGGAGGAAGAGAGAGATTGAGGAAGAGAGAGAAAGAGATAAAAAAGAGAGTGATGGAGAAAGAGAGATGAATAAGAGACAGAGAAAAACAGAGATGTGGAGTAATAGATAAAAAGACAAATGTGAGGAAGAGGGAGATGGAAAAACATATGAAGAAAGAAAGAGATGGAGAAACGGAGAGATGAAGAAAAAGAGAGATGGAGAAAGAGAGACGAGTAAGAGACAGAGATGTGGGGTAAGAGATGGAAAAAGACAGAGGGAGGAAGAGAGATGTGTAGGAAGAGATAAGAGAGAGAGAAAGAGATGGATGAAGAGAGACTGAGAAAGAAATAAAAAAAGAGAGTGATGGAGAAAGAGAGATGAGTAAGAGGCAGAGAAAAACATAGATGTGAAGTAATAGATGGAAAAAGTTGGAAGAAGAGAGAGATGGAGGAAGATATGAAGAAAGAAAGATGTGGAGAAATGGAGAGATGAAGAAAAAGAGATGGAGAAAAAGAAACAGATGTGCAGTTAGAGATGGGGGGAGGAGGAGAGAGATTGAGGAAGAGAGGGATGGAGGAAGAGAGGGATGGAGAAAGAGAATGATGGAGAAAGAGAGATGAGTAAGAGGCAGAGAAAAACATAGATGTGAAGTAATAGACGGAAAAAGTTGGAAGAAGAGAGAGATGGAGGAAGATATGAAGAAAGAAAGATGTGGAGAAATGGAGAGATGAAGAAAAAGAGAGATGGGGAATGAGGGATGAGTAAAAGACAGAGAAACCGATGTGGAGTACGAGATGGAAAAAGACAAGAGAGATTGAGGAAGAGAGTGAAAGAGATAAAAAAGAGAGTGATGGAGAAAGAGGGAAATGGAGTAAGAGATGGAGAAAGAGAGATGAATAAGAGACAGAGATGTGGAGTAATAAATGGAAAAAATAGGGAGGAAGAGAGAGATTGAGGAAGAGAGAGAAAGAGATAAAAAAGAGAGTGATGGAGAAAAAGGGAAATGGAGTTAGAGATGGAGAAAGAGAGATGAATAAGAGACAGAGAAAGACAGAGATGTGGAGTAATAGATAAAAAAGACAAATGTGAGGAAGAGAGAGATGGCAAAAAACATATGAAGAAAGAAAGAGATGGAGAAACGGAGAGATGAAGAAAAAGAGAGATGGAGAAAGAGAGACGAGTAAGAGACAGAGATGTGGGGTAAGAGATGGAAAAAGACAGAGGAAGAGAGATGTGTAGGAAGAGATAAGAGAGAGAGAAAGAGATGGATGAAGAAAGACTGAGAAAGAAATAAAAAAGAGAGTGATGGAGAAAGAGGGAAATGGAGTAAGAGATTGAGAAAGAGAAGAATAAGAGACAGAGAAAGACCGAGATCTGGAGTAATAGATGGAAAAAATTGGGAGAAAGAGAGAGATGGAGGAAGATATAGAAAGAAAGAGATGGAGAAATGGAGAAAAAGAAACAGATGTGGAGTTAGAGATGGAAAAAGACATTGAGGGAGGAGGAGAGAGATTGAGGAAGAGATGGATTGAGAAAGAGAGATGAGTAAGAGGCAGAGAAAAACATAGATGTGAAGTAATAGATGGAAAAAGTTGGAAGAAGAGAGAAATGGAGGAAGATATGAAGAAAGAAAGAGATGGAGAAATGGAGAGATGAAGAAAAAGAGATGGAGAAAAAGAGATGAGTAAGAGACATAGAAACAAAGACGGAGAAAGCAAAAGAGGGAGGAAGAGAGAGTGATGGAGGAAGAGAAAGATGGAGAAAGAGATGAAGAAAGAAAGAGATAGAGAAATGGAGAGATGAAGAAAAAGAGAGATTGGGAAACAGAGATGAGTAAAAGACACAGATGTGGAGTAAGAAATGGAATAAGACAAAGAGGGAGGAAGAGAGAGAAAGAGATAAAAAAAAAGAGAGTGATGGAGAAAAAGGGAAATGGAGTTAGAGATGGAGAAAGAGAGATGAATAAGAGACAGAGAAAGACAGAGATGTGGAGTAATAGATAAAAAAAGACAAATGTGAGGAAGAGAGAGAGGGAAAAACATAAGAAGAAAGTAAGAGATGGAGAAACGGAGAGATGAAGAAAAAGAGAGATGGAGAAAGAGAGACGAGTAAGAGACAGAGGTGTGGGGTAAGAGATGGAAAAAGACAGAGGGAGGAAGAGAGATGTGTAGGAAGAGATAAGAGAGAGAGAAAGAGATGGATGAAGAGAGACTGAGAAAGAAATAAAAAAGAGAGTGATGGAGAAAGAGAGATGAGTAAGAGGCAGAGAAAAACATAGATGTGAAGTAATAGATGGAAAAAGTTGGAAGAAGAGAGAGATGGAGGAAGATATGAAGAAAGAAAGATGTGGAGAAATGGAGAGATGAAGAAAAAGAGAGATGGGGAATGAGGGATGAGTAAGAGACAGAGAAACAGATGTGGTGTAAGAGATGGAAAAAGACAAGAGAGATTGAGGAAGAGAGAGAAAGAGATAAAAAAGAGAGTGATGGAGAAAGAGGGAAATGGAGTAAGAGACGGAGAAAGAGAGACGAATAACAGACAGAGATGTGGAGTAATAAATGGAAAAAATTGGGAAGAAGAGAGAGATGGAGGAAGATATGAAGAAAGAAAGAGATGGAGAAATGGAGAGATGAAGAAAAAGAGATGGAGAAAAAGAAACAGATGTGCAGTTAGAGATGGGGGAGGAGGAGAGAGATTGAGGAAGAGAGGGATGGAGAAAGAGAATGATGGAGAAAAAGAGACGAGTAAGAGGCAGAGAAAAACATAGATGTAAAGTAATAGATGGAAAAAGTTGGAAGAAGAGAGAAATGGAGGAAGATATGAAGAAAGAAAGAGATGGAGAAATGGAAAGATGAAGAAGAGAGATGGAGAAAAAGAGATGAGTAAGAGACATAGAAACAAAGATGGAGAAAGCAAAAGAGGGAGGAAGAGAAAGCGATGGAGGAAGAGAAAGATGGAGAAAAAAATGAAGAAAGAAAGAGATGGAGAAATGGAGAGATGATGAAAAAGAGAGATTGGGAACCAGAGATGAGTAAAAGACAGAGAAACAGATGTGGAGTAAGAAATGGAATAAGACAAAGAGGGAGGAAGAGAGAGATTGAGGAAGAGAGGGAAAGAGATAAAAAAGAGAGTGATGGAGAAAGAGGGAAATGGAGTTAGAGATGGAGAAAGAGAGATGAATAAGAGACAGAGAAAGACAGAGATGTGGAGTAATAAATGGAAAAAATTGGGAGGAAGAGAGAGATGGAGGAAGATATGAAGAAAGAAAGATGGAGAAATGGAGAGATGAAGAAAAAGAGAGATGGAGAAAGAGAGACGGGTAAGAGATGGAAAAAGACAGAGGGAGGAAGAGAGATGTGTAGGAAGAGATAAGAGAGAGAGAAAGAGATGGATGAAGAGAGACTGAGAAAGAAATAAAAAAGAGAGTGATGGAGAAAGAGGGAAATGGAGTAAGAGATTGAGAAAGAGAAGAATAAGAGACAGAGAAAGACCGAGATGTGGAGTAATAGATGGAAAAAATTGGGAGGAAGAGAGAGATGGAGGAAGATATAAAAAAGAAAGAGATGGAGAAATGGAGAAAAAGAAACAGATGTGGAGTTAGAGATGAAAAAAGACATTGAGGGAGGAGGAGAGAGATTGAGGAAGAGATGGATTGAGAAACAGAGATGAGTAAGAGGCAGAGAAAAACATAGATGTGAAGTAATAGATGGAAAAAGTTGGAAGAAGAGTGAGATGGAGGAATATATGAAGAAAGAAAGAAATGGAGAGATGAAGAAGAGAGAGATGAGTAAGAGACATAGAAACAAAGATGAGGAGTAAGAGATGGAAAAAGCAAAAGAGGGAGGAAGAGAGAGATTGCGGAAGAGAGATGGAGAAAGAGATAAAAAAAGAGAGATGGTAAAAAAGATATGAGTAAGAGACAGAGAAAGACAGAGATGTGGAGTAAAAGATGAAGAAAGAGGGAGGAAGAATGGAGAGAGAGATGGAGGGAAATTGTGAGTTTAGTAGCAAAAGAGAAGGAGATCTCAGAACTCTTAATGTGAATCAGGGGAGCATCTACATTACTGTGTGTGTGTGTGTGTGTGTGCGTGCGTGTGTGCGTGTGTGTGTACTTTAAAGACAATTGTGTTTTCACATCAACACAAAGACACACAACAGAATTCGCATCATGTGGAGCTGTAGGAGGAAGATCAACTGGATGTCGTGTGAAGTCTGAGGCAGTGTGAGAAAACACGACACGACCTGACACACACACATACACACTGTGACATACACCACAAACAGCTGCTGAGGGGCCGTCCTTCACTTCACACAGAATTAAGAAGAAGGAAGAAACGAGGAACACCCTCGACCCCTCAGCCTTAATCTGACACAGATGGAGGATTTCTCATTCACATGACCTGAGGTGACCTCACACATACACACACAGTACCATTCTCAGGCTGAGCTCCCAGTCTCTGAACAGCGTCCATACTGTGGACAGTGATCCCTCGAGGGAAATCAGACCCCACGCTAAACTTATCATCCACAACAATGATGTGACGTAACCTCGGTACCTCCAGCAGAATATCCTGAGGATTAAAATAAAGAACTACAGTAAATCATGTTAGAGTATGTAAATAAGATCACAGTTATTTTATGTCATGAGACAAAAAGCCTGCGTTTACTGCACCTCACTGTAAAACTTTTACACTATTGTGATTCAGTGATTAACAGTGTGTCAGTAATAACTGTTATGTGGTTTATACAGTGGTGTCAAAAGTATTCATATTCACTACTCAAGTAGAAGTATAGATACTAGGGTTTAAAAAGACTTTTGTAGAAGTTGAAGTATCAACTCAAGCTTTTTACTCAAGTAAAAGTGAAAAAGTACTGGTTTCAAAACTACTTAAAGTATAAAAGTAAAAGTAATGTAAGGAAAAAAATGTCATTAGAGAAAAAAGCCTAGGCCGCACCACAGGGGCCTTTTGGGCACTACCCTATCTCCTCTAAAAAATTTTTCTAAAGGCCATAATAACTATAGTGTTATTAAAATGTTAATGTTAAAAAATTTGGGATGCACTAGGGCCAGGGGTAGGCAACGTCAGTCCTGGAGTGTCGATGTCCTGCAGATTAGCTCCAACCCTTATAAAACCTTGGTTACCTGTAGTTTCAGGTGACTTTAACCTTTATTAGTTTGTTCAAGTGTGCTTGATTAGACCTGGAGCTAAACACTGCAGGACATCAGAACTCCATGTTGCCTACCCCTGCACTAGGCTATCTGTTTCAACCACATACGGTATATGCCCATTAAAAATGAACGCATTTCAATACAATGCAAACAAATACATTAAAGTAGTGGTTCTCAAACTGGATGTCGCCAGATGGTGCCAGGGGCCCTAGTTTTATAATATTTTATGAAATACATTACTTTATTATAAATTCTGTGTAATTAAACCTCAGAAAAATAAGGCTACTAAACAAAAGCAATAAATTGTATAATTTAAAATGTTTTGTTTAATTCAAATTTTAAGTTTTAGAATGTTTATGTCAATCCACTGTACACAAGGCAGGCCGCAAAAAATGTTTGATAACAACTGCATTAAAGAACCATATATGTGTACTACTGAGCATTAACATGTGTTCAATAGAGAGGAAGATATAATGACTAGTTGCCTATAAATATTGTAATGGTGCAAAAAGTCAATCTTCAGAGCAGTGCCGCTGGTGGCCAAACTTTTACAGTGGTGCCCTCTTTAGTAAAAAAACAACAAAATCACACACAACTATAGTATGTGTGAGAATACAAATATGCTATTGTTATCATTTATAATTGTATTTTGACCGCAACACAAACTACAAATATGCAATTATATATTATAGCCTATATTTCTGCATCTGTACTTGTGTAGCTAACGGACTTTTGTATACTTTACTTTAGTCAGTATAAATCCAAGCAATTTTGGAGAATTACTAAATGTCTTTATTGTAAGTAAATTAAAAGTCAGGTTTAAGGAAACAGCTGATGTCTATTAACAAAAGCAAAAGTTGGTATGTATGGTTATGTGTTTCATTGATTTAACACTCAAGCATTCAGCTAAGTAGGTTTTGTTAATGCAAATAAAATTTACGGCAGTTATTAGCATATACAAAACAACAATGTATTTAGCCTAGATATCTTTGCCATGCTTCAAAACGCAACGCAGCACAATGTCATTTAAGTTGAACAACTGAAGTTACATGATATTAAAGCAACACCAAAGAGGTTTTTTTACCTGAAAATAACGTTTCCAAAAAAGTTTCAGTGGTTCATCCACACAAAACAGGGCGAATGGCGCTTTCACATTCGCTTTGCAGCCCTCTATCGGCCAAAACCGCACTAAAGAAGTTTCCAACCGTCGGGTAGTGGTCCTGTAGTTCGAGTGAAAACTACAAAAACTTGCTTTACGGCAGACCTACAATCCAATCAGAGCCAGCTATGCTGCAGTATTTACGACAGTGCTAATGAACAATTACGCTTCTAACCTGTAGGGGGAGAAAAGAGTCAGAGTTCTTTAGTGTTGCTTTAATTAGTATTGTTACACTATTTAAATCACACAGATGAGTTGGTGTCAGCAGCCAGCTATACATTTACACAGGCTTGTGAATGTGAACTGACCTGAAAATGATCCGCGAGTTTTATTTCGTACTTTACCATTTGAAGACAGAATGCCGCGTTCTGTTACTGTACAAACAGATGGCGGATGATATCAAAGCATCGCGAGGGGAGACACTCTGCATGCTTTCTAATCGCTCTCGCGGTTCTTTTATGTTTCTCTGTGCAGCGCTATCGAACAAACTTTTGATCATCTGCAGTCAGCTGGGGAGCGGGGATTGCGTACAAACCAATAGGGAGTCGGAATGGTGTATGTTTATACTTCTCAACCAATCACAATCGCATTCATCTGGATGATGCAATTTATCAAGATTTTTTAACGATGACAAGCCGGAATGTAAAAAAAGAAAACAAGTTGAAATTAATAGAAGTAACGAGGCGATTTTTAAAATGTAAGGAGTAGAAAGTACAGATAATTGCGTGAAAATGTAAGGAGTAGAAGTAAAAAGTCGTCTGAAAAATAATTACTCAAGTAAAGTATAGATACCCAAAATATCTACTTAAGTAAGGTAACGAAGTATTTGTACTTCGTTACTTGACACCTCTGGGTTTATATGTATCCTACAATTCACAACATTTATTACAAACACAAGATTGTAACTTTAAAATATAGACTGTTACAGTAAAGCTTACTCATAGAACTCTTATACTTGTTACATTGTTAAAAAATAAATCTAATAGCATAAAATAAATAAAAAGTAACACATAATGCCTAATCACCTTGAGTTTGGTTTTCAGAAGTTCTTTACTGGTGATGATGTGAGAAACTTCAGCTTCATTGAGTCCATGAGCAATCGCAGGACCACCAAGAGTAGAGTAAAGAGTTACCACTGTAACACACACACACGCAATAAGGAGTTACCACTGTAACACACACAATAGAGAGTTACCACTGTAACACACACAATAGATAGTTACCACTGTAACACGCATGCACACAATAGAGAGTTACCACTGTAACACGCACACAATAGACAGTTACAAAATAGAGAGTTACCACTGTAACATGCACCATAGAGAGTTACCACTGACTGTAACACACACACACACACACACACACACACACACACACACACACACACACACACACACACACACACACACACACACACACACACACAATAAAGAGTTACCACTGTAACACGCACACAATAGACAGTTACAAAATAGAGAGTTACCACTGTAACATGCACCATAGAGAGTTACCCCTGACTGTAACACACACACACACACACACACACACACACACACACACACACACACACACACACACACACACACACAAGGGGTTACTACTGTAACATGCACACACACAATAGAGAGTTACCACTGTAACATGCACACACACAATAGAGAGTTACCACTGTAACATGCACGCACACAATAGAGGGTTACCACTGTAACATGCACGCACACAATAGAGAGTTACCACTGTAACATGCACGCACACAATAGACAGTTACCACTGTAACATGCACGCACACAATAGAGAGTTACCACTGTAACATGCACGCACACAATAGAGAGTTATCAAAGAGTTTCAATATTTTTACCACTGTAACACGCACAATAAAGAGTTACCACAGTAACATGAACACAATAGAAAGTTACCACTGTAACACACACAATAAAGAGTTACCACTGCAACATGCACACAATAGAAAGTTACCACTGTAACACACACACACACACACACACACACACACACACACACACACACACACACACACACACACAATAAAGAGTTACCACTGTAACATGCACGCACACAATAGAGAGTTACCACTGTAACATGCACGCACACAATAGAGAGTTACCACTGTAACATGCACGCACACAATAGAGAGTTACCACTGTAACATGCACGCACACAATAGAGAGTTATCAAAGAGTTTCAATATTTTTACCACTGTAACACACACAATAAAGAGTTACCACTGTAACATGAACACAATAGAAAGTTACCACTGTAACACACACACACACACACACACACACACACACACTCTAAAGAGTTACCACTGCAACACACGTTACCACTGTAACACACATACACACCAAGGATGCACCAAATGTTCAGTATCCTTAATTATTCAATTATACTATTTATTAAAAATGGCAAAGAACTAATTTCAAGTGTTTGGACAATCAAGTCAAAAGACAGAATAAATTTTACTGAACAATGAGGTCTTTGATGACGCAATCAAATAGTATCCAGCGCAGAGTGAGAGATGCACAAATGCAGCAAACATGTTTGTTAGATCGCTCTATTGAGCGCTTTTTCCTCAGTTCCATCTCCTGTCAATCTTGCCATCGTCTCTCGCTCTTTGCTTGTACTTGACCGTGCACGCAGGCGCACGTCCACTGCTCAACATACAATTATATATATGGCATAGTAATAAATAGGTTATTTGCTTTTTTTCGGTAATAGAGGATCAGAATAATATCCAATAAAAAGCCCTATAAGGACTGCTGGAATGTAAAAAAAACATTGTTAAATTATGTAAAATAAATGTAGTAAAAAGGACATTCTGATTGTATTTTGTGCATATGTTAAGAAAATTGGCAAAATAATTAGGAAAAATAGAAAAACATTTGTCTGGTATTCGGCCTTGGGCTGATATTTTCATTTTATTTGGCTTCGGCCAAGAATTTTCCTTTTAGTGCATCCCTAATACACACACGCACGCATGCGCACGCACACACAAAGTTAAGAGGTACCACAGACACGCACACCCAGACGTTCACACACATACACAGACAGACAGACACACAAAAGAGTTACAGCTGTATCTCACACACACACACACACACACACACACACACACACACACACACACACACACACACACGTGCATGTACAGTATGTGATAAACTTATGTATGACTTTAAAGTTCAGTGAGTGCCAAAAACCACAAACACACATTTAATACATACATGACACATTACATGCACCCTCACTTTCTCTCACACACACAGTTGGACTGATATGGGGTCAGTGAGCTCTTTTCTGTGACATCATCAGTCTGCGTCACAGCCTGAGGGCGCGACACTTCAGCCGTGAGACACAAACAGAGAGACCATCATCACGAAACATCAACACACACATGAATAAGCTTCATATACTGTCTGCAAATACAAATTTACACAAACACATCTGTAAAAACTGAACATGTTTCATACACACTCACACACATACAAGCACTTAGACCGGATGACAGGGAGTACGTGAGCATCTACTGTTGACAGAAACATCAGGGTGCAGAAGTCAGTAAAAGACAGACTGTGTGTATGTGAGATAGTGAAATACATCAGTCCAAATCATGATTTACTTTAAATCCAACTGTCAGAAGGTTAGCATGAAGGTCATGCTTAAGAAAAGAACCATCATTAACCTGGTATAGGGTTAAGTGTGGGTTTAGGTTAAACTCAACCCTGTGTGTGAGAGCTGAAAAAAATCCCATTCCCATTAGACAGTTGGAGGAAAAGGGAGAGAAAAGGAGGTGGGGAGCATTTATATAACATCAGTGAAGTGCAATGAGGACAATCTGACCTCCACACACGCACGCACACACGCACGCATGCACGCACACACATGCACACGCGCGCACACACACACACACACACACACACACACACACACACACACACCTACTTCGGTGCACATACAGTAAACAATCACCATGTTTTACAAGGGGTGTGTGAGAGATTTTCTCTTTGAACTGAATAACCTCTTAAGGAACATTGAACGTTAACATGCGCGCGTCTGTGTGTGACTCACGTGGGAAGTTGTGCATGAAACAGGCCTGAGCTGCTATGATCCACTCGGCTCTCGTCTCACAAAAGATAGCGATGTTTGTCAGTGGTTTCTGTCCCAGAGCAGCCAGACCGCTCCCAAACGCTTTTACCTCCTTATACACCCGATCATACGACATCCAACGATATTCTCCTAATATCACCTACAGAGAGAAGATGAAAATATTATTTTACTACCATTAAACTTCTCATTCCTGATATTGTATTAGAATTCTCATATATGGATAAAGAGCTCCTCCTGTTGGTTCGTTACATGAATCACAACACAAGTCACAATTTAGGAGACCTCTCCTGAAGTCCAATTGCAATGAGCAAAAATGCAAAGAAATGTACAAAAAAAACCAAAAATCTTTTAACTTGTATGAACAATGTTATACACACAAACCCACACACTCACTCACACGTGCACTCTCTTACACACACGTGCACTCTCTGTGTCGTCGCCCACACCCACCAGCCCGACTGGCTCGCCCACACCCACCAGCCCGACTGGCTCGCCCACACCCACCAGCCCGACTGGCTCGCCCACACCCACCAGCCCGACTGGCTCGCCCACACCCACCAGCCCGACTGGCTCGCCCACACCCACCAGCCCGACTGGCTCGCCCACACCCACCAGCCCGACTGGCTCGCCCACACCCACCAGCCCGACTGGCTCGCCCACACCCACCAGCCCGACTGGCTCGCCCACACCCACCAGCCCGACTGGCTCGCCCACACCCACCAGCCCGACTGGCTCGCCCACACCCACCAGCCCGACTGGCTCGCCCACACCCACCAGCCCGACTGGCTCGCCCACACCCACCAGCCCGACTGGCTCGCCCACACCCACCAGCCCGACTGGCTCGCCCACACCCACCAGCCCGACTGGCTCGCCCACACCCACCAGCCCGACTGGCTCGCCCACACCCACCAGCCCGACTGGCTCGCCCACACCCACCAGCCCGACTGGCTCGCCCACACCCACCAGCCCGACTGGCTCGCCCACACCCACCAGCCCGACTGGCTCGCCCACACCCACTAGCCCGACTGGCTCGCCCACACCCACTAGCCCGACTGGCTCGCCCACACCCACTAGCCCGACTGGCTCGCCCACACCCACTAGCCCGACTGGATCGCCCACACCCACTAGCCCGATTCGCTCACCCACTAGCCCGACTCGCTTGCCCACACCCACTAGCCCGCCCACACCCACTAGCCCGACTGGCTCGCCCACACCCACTAGCCCGACTGGCTCGCCCACACCCACTAGCCCGACTGGCACGCCCACACCCACCAGCTCGACTAGCTCGCCCACACCCCACCAGCACAATTAGCTCGCCCACACCCCACCAGCACGATTAGCTCGCCCACACCCCACCAGCTCGACTCGCTCGCCCACACCCCACCAGCTCGACTCGCTCGCCCACACCCACCAGCCCGTCTCGCTCGCCCACACCCACCAGCCCGACTCGCTCGCCCACACCCACCAGCTCTACTAGCTCGCCCACACCCACTAGCTCGCCCACCTTACTCACACTCACACCTTGTCACACACTCACTCAAACACGCTCGCTTGCACTCTCTTTCTCTCTCAGTAACCTTACTCACGCTCGCTCACTCACACTAGCTCACCAACCCGCCTTACTTGCTCACCTTACATACAGGCACACTTCTCTTTCTCTCTCACACACTCACAGATACTCAACTGACTTACTCACAATCACTCAAACATGCTTGCTTGCACACTTACTTGCACACGCAAATGCACACACACACCCCTCACCTAACTTGCTCACACTTAGTTACGCAGTCACACATTCACTCACACACACTCACCTTCTTGAAGACTCTTCCATCCTCCTGTAGCTCATCTTCCTCACTCAGCAGCTCTCGGGTGCCCAGGCAGTCATGATCAGGATATCGGCTCACAGATGCTTCAAACACCTGATCGAGCGTGTTCACCCCGGGCTGAACAGACCCAGTGAGCTCCCTCAGGGCATTGATGTCCCGGTACGGACCCGCCGCGTGACCGCTCGCAGAGCGGGCTTTTACTCTCCGCGAGCACTGAGACAGAGACTCCGAGCCGGATGATCTCAGCAACAGGTACGGCAGGTAGGAGACCAGAGAGTACAGCCAAACCAGCACTCGAAATAAGAGCAGCACTACAGGATTCACTTCATGTTTAAACTTCATACTGACACGCAGAAATCTAGACCGAACAAAACAAGAAGGACCTGTGATGCTGATGTCACTTCCTTCTGGTTTATCTTTAGGTCTTGTGCTGTTCCTGCTTCCCTATGATGGGTCCTAAGGGAGGAGGTAACCTGCACCGAAACACAAACGTCAGAACATTCCAGATCTCAGATTTACATCCGATGAAAATTTCACAACTTTGACCCTTTGGCACAACGCGGCTTAACAAAGAAAAGCATGGATCAATGTGAGGAAAGAAAGATTAAAGAGGCAAACAGTGCATGAACATGTGCATAACAACGGCCGGCTTTACAATCTCAGAACAGATTTCAGCACAAATCCACAAGTGGGAGAAAGGTGAAAACAAACCAAGCATGTGCATGAGTATAAACAAGAAGCATCTAGATGTGTAAAGACGTCTTGTGATGCTATATGGAACTTTTAATAAACATATCATTTGCTGTGCTTTACATAACATCAGCATATTAAAAACAACCCATCCAGGTTATTAAATTAACATTTTCCGGTACTGCCACAACAGGTTGACACTAAACTATTTACTTCTAGAAGTCCCTACAAAAGACCTGGTCTGACAGGTAATGATGGGTCCATATATGCATGCACACGGTACATTTTCCAGCTACATAAAATCCACAGAAGCTATTTCGGCAGAGATAATAACCTATTATTCACAGTCATCTGTATCTGTAAGGCCAGGAAGACATTTCATCTTCCCCATTAATATCCCACTCAAGCATTCTTGCTCAAGAGACACATGAATAACTCAGCAAGTGAATGATTTTCGCTGTCCCCATACTGCTCCGTTTCCCAGAATCCTGTGCAGGTTTTTTTTGACACTGTATTGTTTCCCTTGAGATGTTGAGCAAACATCTAAGCTTGTGTTTTCTATACAAAACAGATTATGAGTCATAATGCCAAGGTCTTAATGGACAAATAGGGGCTATAATGATTTGAGCTCTTAAATCTCAATCACACTAAAAACGGTACCTGATGACATCACAGATGCATCTACCGCTGGTTCTTATACGCGTCACATGACTGATGCAGAAGTACTTTACGGTAGAGCTCATTTAGTCCGTTTCTAACCTACAGTAAAGGGAAGCATGGCTTCACAAGACTAGGAATAAAATGCATGGGTATCGACTAAACTTATACTTTAATAGAGAACCATGCATTTGGGTGAACTCTCTAATTATTTCTCTTTACCTCGATTCACTCATGCTTTTTAGACACTGAATCACATCAGGTTTTATTCAGTATGTTAAAAAGTGGAAATATGATTATTTAATCTCTTGTCCAATGTGCAAATCCAAAGCAGAACAATAGGAACAGCATGTGAAAGAGTCTGAAAGAGTCTTTGTATCACAACACTTACCCTCGTACAAAAGAAGGGGTTGAGCGAGAAAGCAAGTGAGAGTGTGTTACTATTACAGTATGTCATGCTCTGTAGCATAACAATGAGCTAGACATGTGTCTGTTTTTGTCAGTTCTTGTGCTCTGTATAAATGCATGTACTATAACTGTACAATGTGTCAGCATGTGGTGTGATGTCACAGAAAAAGTCATATTTCAAAACCACAAACACAGGATAAATTGCACTATAAAATTGGCTGGGTTATTTTTAACGCATAATGGGTAAATATTGGACAAAACACGTGCTGGGTTAAAATTTGACCCAATGCTGGGTTATTTTAACCCAACTGCTGGGTTATTATACCCCATGGTTGCATAACAACAACCCAAAATTGGGTAATTTTTAACCCAGCATGTTTTTAGAGTGTGCATAAATAAATTACAGACCTTGAACATCATGATTTTTAGGCATCGTAACACTTTCATGCTAATTCACGACAACCCATAACTCTATTGTGACTTTTTATTTCCAAGATTTTCCCAACAAATAATAGGGCTTAGATAATCGTTTCATCGCAATTGTTTGACCTCATCGCAATGATTTCAAATCACCGCAATGATTGCACATCTCTTTAAAAAACACAAGAGGGAGCTGCAGCGCCTGTATAAACGAGACAGTATCAGATGGCGCTCCTTAACTGATATATTGCAAAGCTATTCAATACAGTGAATAAACAGCATGTAAAAAGTAATATGGACTACATAAAAAATATCAAAACAGCAATTCCAAATTTAGGGAAGTGAAGGATGCTATTCTTAGGAATCTGTAAGGAATTTATTTTTTTGCAGGCACTACAGAGATGTGGTTCAGTACTCTTATGACCTTAGTAGGATTGGCTACTATTTAAGGCCTGTTCTGGTATAGTCAGCTTATTTTATGTGTATTAATATTTACTGACAGGTAAACCTTGCAAAATATTTCATTTAAATAATCTAGGGCTGCATGACAACTAATCGCGATCATTTGCAGAATTAAAGTTTTTGTTTACATCATATATGTCTGTGTACTGTTTATAATAATTAGGTGCATATATAAACACACAAACACTTGATGCAAACAAAAACTTTTATTCTGCAAACAATTAGTTGTGTGAAAATTATTTCATGAACAAACAAAAAATGTATGAGAATTAAATGTCAAAGCAATAAAACAGTCAATTAATCGTCGTAATCGACACAACTTATTAGGCAATTAACCGTCAGGTAATTCCACAATTGTGACAGCCCTAACAAACAACTCATTAACACAAACTAGGGCTGTCAAAAGATTAATTGCGATTAATCACATACAAAATAAAAGTTTTTGCATAATTTATGTGTGTGCAATTATTAAATAAATAAATAAATACACATACATTAATGTTTGTATTTAAGAAACATTTACATGTATATTTATATACATTTTGATACATTTTATATTATACATATAAATTAAAAAAATACCTAAACAAAAATTCTCTTAAATTCATACATGTATGTTTGTATTTATATATACATAATATATCCACGCACACAGTACATACACACATATATTATGCAAACACAAACTTTTATTCTGTATGGGATTAATCGCGATTAATCTTTTGACAGCCCTAACAAACTGACCGAGCTTCAGTATATGTGCATGTATAAATATTTTATAGTGTGTGTGTGTATAAAATTATCTAACGCAAAAATATGCTATTGGATATATGATAGGCTATATAAACATTAAAGCTTGAAACCAAAAAATTACATGAACACAGCTTTTGTGAGATTAATTTATCCATCACACACTTTCCTTTTGATTACCAGCAGTGTTGCTATAGCAAAACCTCATTCATTGGGTGGGACAGTGACAAGCGTAGGCGAGAGACTGCGCACGAGAGAGAGAGAGAGAGAGAGAGAGAGAGAGAGAGAGAGAGAGAGAGAGAGAGAGAGAGAGAGAGAGAGAGAGCAGTAGAACTTGAAGAACAGGACTCAAGGCAAGCCAACTGAAAACTTACAAAATGAAGACTCTGAGATTTCGGATGAGGAAACTGAATGGGTTTCAGTGCAAAAAATTAAAATATATACAAATAACAAAAAGTGTTTAAGATGCCAAATACTGACCACACCTCACTCCTCATGACAACCTCATCTATTCATCTGACTGAGACCACACATTATTCTCAACAAAACCAGCTCTGTGTCCCGAAGTCTAATCAGATTTCTTCAGCCATGATATCCCAGATTCTCTGTCAATTAAAAATGTCCCAGCACACTATAGTCTCTGAAAAGTCTCTCTACAATCTCTCTAAGAGATCAGATTGAGTTCAAAATCAGACTGATGCTTGGATGTTTCTTAGGCAGCCAATAATCTCAATGGAAAGATATCACAGGTGAATTTTGCATTCAAAATTCAACTTTTAAACATTTCACACGAAATTTCTATCAACTCCATCTATCATATTCATGCAATAAACATTTGACATTTCCTAAACGTCCCTCTGTGGTAACAATTGTAAAAGAAAAAGATCGGACCAAAAGATCCACAACTCAAAAATGTTGAACTCATACTGCACAGATGCCTGGAATCCTGCACACATTGTTCTCCATCTTACTTTTATAAACAAACTTTCCAAGAGAAAATTTAAATCAACTTAAATAAGATTCAGCACAGACAGACATACAAAAAAAAACTTTCACCGTAATTATTCCCGCAAAAGAAACACACCTTTCACGTGGCTTCCGATGGGCACCTGCTGCTGCTCACCTGTAAAATCGCACTCGCGCCTGGAGCATCAAACCGGAAGTCTCAAGCGCGCATAACCGCAGTGGTTTGTCACAGGAGCGCGAGGGTGTGGAGGGCACACATTCCTCCGCGCGCGCTGTGATTGGATTCTCGGCGGTGGCGCGTGCCAGCTGGGTTCAAGAGAGGTTGCGTGAAGGTCACAAAATCAGTTCACTTCCCGAACAAACATGAAAGTTTATGAAATAGTTTTTATTGTATAAGAATCTAAACTTTACAGCATGATCAAATACGCATTTATTCAATCGTTAACCGAACGCTGGTCATCTTATCAGTTTTCCAAATTCTGCATTCCTTCACGTTGCATAAGAAGATCTAAAGTAATATTATTAATGAATGCACGTGTGTTTGATTATGTGTTTAAGTGTAAACCTGTGCCTGGCCTAAACATCACTTTTGATTATTTTGTCTCATCATCGTATAGGAAGTTGGAACAGTACAGAAGAGTGGGAGGTGAGGGAGGGAGATAATTATTTTTGCAGTTAATATACTAATAATAAAATTGGCAAGTAATGTATTAATAATTTTCCATTTATTTTCCTTATTTCAATACCTTATGAATGCGCATTTACCAAAGCTTGCAGTGATGTTAAACTGTGAAAGGTGCTATAAGATTTAGTTACGATACATTAAATAATACGGAGACATGAGAAAATATGTTTTTAATACCCCTATAAAAGTTTAAAGAGCTTCAAGTTTGTCATTAATTTTGCTTTTCATACCGTTTCAACTTATTTGGACAATGTACAGTTTTATCAAGATACAGCTCTATCTAGTGGTTGTAAAATAAAATTACAGTAAACCCACAAAGGATATAAAATAGGCCTATCCTGGATATTTATAACCTCGCTAATGGGCCAAATGGGACATTTTGGGCCTAACTTGGTGTTAGTTGCTTAAACAAATATGTGACCCCTGATATCAGACATTGATTTCAATCTTTTACATGACGTTACTCAGTCAATAATAAAGATATCAATGTAATATTTTTTACAGAATGATCTTTACATTAGAATGATTATGTAAATAACAAATAGGCCTACATGGTTTTAGCTGGGTTTTCACAAGCAGGATCACAAATTGTTGTTTTAACTTAATGTCTTTTTATTTTATATTTAAGTACCAATGTATACTGTAAAAACCAGTCCCTATAGTAAAGGATATTTATTATACTTTTTTTACAGGTTTTCAGTCTAAATATGTACAATTAATAGACATAAATTTAAATTCATGTGCATATAGCAACAAATATAATTGTTTTAAATATAATTTTAAATATAATTCAAAATATATTTGCTGAAATATATTTACAAAAATGAAATTTTTTAAATATTTTGAATAATATTTTAAAGTATTTTTATTCACGATGAATGAATTTGTAATAAAAACTTGTACTTTATAAAATTTTAGATTTTTATTTTACAAACATTTATATTTTGGCCAAAATATATATATATTTTTTTGCCATATATATTGTAAAATGAGGAATGCATTAGTTGCCCCTGAAATACATTTTGAAATATATGTTGATATATTTCAAATTCAAAAATATATTTATTAAGCTTTACTTTCTTCCAATGTATTTATCATAAATATAAAACAGATTTTTGCCCAGAGAATGTTTTTTTTTTTTTGCTGTATTGGAAGAGGAAAATGTGGATTTCACTGAATTGTTTAATAAAACCACTCAAGGACACAAGATGTTCAAAATAAATAATTTATATTCAGTAAGATCTGCTTAAACTCTTGACAGCTACATCATTATTTTTCTTCTTAAGACACAATCAAATCATGCCGTGTTTTCCGAATCTCATTTGCCTTTCAGTTTTAGCCTCGACTTTTTGCCCTACTTCTGTAAAAACTAAACACAATAAAACATAAAACCTTAAATTTAACTTTCTAGTAAACGTTACAGTATTTCATAAATATTAATGTCACAACTTCTTCATTTCTGACATCAGGTCAGTGATTATTCAAAGGAATATAACAGGCAGAGAGAGGAACGGCCACATAAAACTATGGAGGGAGAGCAAGACCAGTTCAGAGACAAAGACAACATACAAACCGGTGAGGACAAGAAGACAGATTTATAACAAAACTGTTTCTCACATTTATAAAGGCAGAAAGCATCAAGAACCATCCGGTTTGCCAATACATTATTTTCTGCAAACAAATAATAAATACAAAACAGAAATGAATGTGATTTGAATGTAAACTTTGACAACAGCTCATGCGTACAAACAGGAACTTCATGCATTTTGCACATCAGAGACACATGTACAAAAAACACATTTACAGTAATGAAGAGAGTCTAGCAGCACACGGACATCATTATCAAAACATGTGAAGACAGACAACCCTTCACACAGTCCAAAAAACAAGACAGATCACAACTACAGTGTCATTTACTCAGTTATCATGAGACAAATATTCATTAGAAATAAATGAATAAATATTATACAGCCTTTGGCCCAGAGCACAAGGACAGATTTACAGAGAAATATTATTTGTAATTCAAGAAGCAAAGAATGAAGATGATAGATAGATAGATAGATAGATAGATAGATAGATAGATAGATAGATAGATAGATAGATAGATAGATAGATAGATAGAGGCAGTACCCTTTAGAAAGGTCCTAATATGTACCATTAGGTACAGACACGTAGACATTTGGTACCAATTTGTACTAATATGAGCTCTTTAGGTATAAAGATGTACTTTTTGAAAGGGTACCGCCCCAGTGATAGCTTTTGTACCTTCTTCTGAGAGTGTAAATAGGCATAAGTTATAACACAACATTTGCTGACTGTGAGAATATCTAAAGATCTCGGAAATAGTTATCAAAACCATCAATTCAATAACTACTGGTCAACTTGCGTCAACTGGAAATAGAAAAATCACCCACTGAAAATGTCACAAAGTCTTTTTCCAAAAATTGTTACAAATCTTTTGACATTAACAGAGTCGTATAAAGAGTAAACATCCGACATTCAGCGTAAAAAGTGATTTCTACTGAATCAATCTCGATTTCTACAGCGGTGACTATTGGAATCGGTCCAAAAAAAGACAGTGACAAATAACACAAAATGAAATCAGAAACTCTGGACCTTCACCAAAAACTCCTGACTCATTTCTCACATTTATTGCACATTCTCATTTTAGTGTTCAACAAAAGCAGTGGTCCTCAAACTTTTCGGTGTATGGAAAACTGTATAAAAGTTAACTTTTTTTACCAGCTAACTGTTAAAAATTCCTTGTTGCACTTAAATTTTCAATTTCATTTCAACTTTTTTGACTAGTGAGGAGTTGGTATAAATTAAAAAAAATAAAGTTAAATGAACTTAAGCTATTACAACTTTATTTTTTGAAATAATAGCAACATATAACTATTCAATCAATCAGTAAATCAAGTTGTTTAAACTTAAACATTTAAGTGCTTCAAGGATTTTTTTTACAGTGTACACTTTTAACCCAAACATTGCACTGTAAAACCTAAAAGTTAACTCAAACCATTTAAGTAAACCGGTTGCACTAGACCATTCAAGTCTCAAAACACATACATTTTAGCGCTGTGAACTTAAACAAATTGAGTCATATGCAGTTTACAATACTTAAATATAAGTGCATTAATTGCACATGACTCAAGTTCACAGCACCCAAATGCATGCGTTTGCAACTCAAATGGTCCAATGCAACCAGTCCACCCAAATGGTCCGAGTTAAGTTAACTGTTAGGTTTTACAGTGTGTCTTTACTTAAACAATGACGTAAACATCACTTACAGTAATATTTAAATTGTTATACATATACTTAAAAAATATTAGTTCATTTAACTTTCAACCGTGTACGATTCATTAAATTAAAACATTCAGGTGAAATGAACTTAAAATTATCAGTGCATGTGGTAAGGAATACCCATAATCATTTGTGCCTGAATATTTTGATTATTTATGCTTTTGACTCTTACTTAAATAGGTTTAAGCTATTATATAAAATTATTATATAAAAATTAATTCAAAATAAAAATCATTGAACTATTGTAAGTGGAGATGCTGGACAATTGACATTACAAATTATTTCAAGTTAAATCAACTTATATAAAAATAAAGGACATCCCGCACACTATCAACCTGCAAAATATACAAAATATTCATCCCTGCATGGCATGCAGCAATAAATATTTTGTATACTTTGCAAGTCCATAGTGCGCGGGACATCCCTCATTTTTATATATGTTTGGACTTCATTGTCTCTTTATCCAACGCATATATCCAGAACTAACAGGTGTGCGACATTGTTCTTCTAAAGTAAATTAAACTTTAGTGAACTTGCTGAAATATAGTGGAATTACTAGAAATTTTAAGTTAAATGTACTTTTGTTGTACTTCACATTACTTAATTTTTTTAGTGCAAAAACTTTCCTCTAATTTTTTAAGATGAATTCAACTTGTCTGGGTTTACAGTAAATGGTGCATCCTTTTGTGGCCTTCCAAAGCAAATTAACAACATAAAATAATCTCAAACTTAGTATTTTAATTAAACAAAACATATTAAATAATACAATATGGTGCTGTTAGTTAGCAGCCTTATTTCTCTGAGGTTTAATTATGAGAATTTATGATTATTCTATTGTTAAAAATTCATAAAAATGGGACTCCTGGTACCATCTTATGCCCCCCAGTTTGAGAACCACTGAGCTAAAGAAAAGCTTAAAGCAAGCGACAGGGTCGTACGGAGGCCCTTAGGGGACATGGAGCAAAAATTAAATAAAGTTTAGTTTCACGTGCGCACATGAAACTAAACTTTAGATTTTTCCTACTCCAATGTCACCTTAGGGGCTCGGTAGTGTTGAATAGGCACGAGACGAACTGAAAGGGCTTTACTGCGACGCCAGTGCACGCAACAAACCGCACGACGTATTGCTGATGCTCAGGGGATGACAGCAGATTGCACGCTCTGAATGAATCATTTTGGTTTCTGTTGCACTCGAAGAAACACAAACAGCTTTGATACAGAACACAATACAGAGACAATTAAAACGCGGCTATGCTTCATTATTAAATGATAAATAAATAATTAATAAGTCCCTTAGGAGGAAACAAAAGATTGGTTACTGTTAATGCAGGAGTTTTCCATCATTCCATACAGATATCAAGATAAATCATGAAAATAAACAAAAAAAAAAACCTTTCTAAACTACAATAAAAAGTTGTCACTGTTGTAAAGTTTTAAACTAATGACCGAATGAGTAACAGTCTGTTTGTGAAATATCTGAAGCTGAACGTATGAAACTGAACATCTCAGTCAGAGGATTATATCTCTTACTGCTGAACTGTAAACAGAGACGATATTAAAAATGAAAAATACAAAAACGGAAAAGAACATATACAAGACAAAAAAAAAGAGACAAGAATAATATTGTACACTTGCTCTTCAATAAATTAATGTTTAAGTTAATATATTAAATAAGGTGTTTGCAAACCAGGATTACTGACCTCAAAGCAGTGCTTATATATCACAAACCACACAAATCTGACACAGGCAGCCATCATCATTATTTTCTTTCATCTAATGTAAATGAAAACATTGTCCATTTTAGCAACAAACACTGTAAACTTCAAATTCATGCATGTCTTTTGAGTCAAAGCATGCCGTTTATAGTTCTGCCAACACGTGGTCCATCATGCAGACTAGACCGCGGACAAAAGTCCAGCCCTGGAGGCGAAAACCAGGAGGACGACACACCACATACAGTAGCTTTATACAAACACCTACAGACAGACATAAAAAACCCTTACGTATACGTAAACGCACAATCCTGAGTGCTCTACAGTAAACATTTTATTGTGAATCTGTCAGGAACCGAAACGCTTCAGATTCAGGCATGACTATTTAAGGGACGATCAGCTTTCACATTAATGTCAAGTTAGTCGGTAAACCTTCCAGCATCTTCGTTCAAGAAAATGTAGCACGAAAGCTCCAGACAGGTTTACGCAATCTTAATAGCTCGATGAGTATTTTAGATTAACATTTTTAGTTTCTTTATAAATCTGAGGTGATATGCGAGCATGTTTTTATATGATTCACATTATTTAGTCACACAAATAAACGAACGTGAATGCACACCTTGCAGACCAAGCAAAAAAAATCTCAGTTTGTTTGAAGGAGTAATCTCCAAGAAGTCCGAATAAGACTGTATTGTACGTACAGTACAGTACATCACACCAGGCAGCGATGTGAAATAATCGGCGTCCGATGTCAGGGACGATATGGAGATGCAACTGCATGATCTTCTGGAGACCAAAGTCGTCATTGTGATGTCATAAAGATGAGGTTTCCATTGCATTCGTTAAACTACACCATTTGAGTCGAATATGCATGAACGTGTCATATCTGGACACGGTTGCTTTAAGCTGTGACTACGCTTCAGAGGTTCATTTAGGTTCACTTCCTTCATTGTCAAAGTTTTGTCGTCTGATACACATTTTGGGCTTCTGACAGATATCTGGCAGTGACGATATCGATGCAAAACAAATATCAAGTGTGAGCAGTCCAAATGCCTTTTTTTCAAAGCCATGCCGGATCTTCATTTTCTAATATTGACAATATTAGTGCAGGAGTTTCGTGGGCAATGTGTGCTACCGTTTGAACATGATATTGGATTAATAATGTAATACCTCACTGTCGCTCAAAGTGACTCTAAATGTTTGCATATGCTTTGTAAGATCTCCTGGACCATCGTGATTGACGGCCAAGTATACACCCAGGTTTAGCGGAAATACCCCTTTAAAGTATTCAAACTTTAGAGCGACATTTGGCGTGCACCGCAAATGCATCAATTGTTTGTCACTGTTGAAGAAAATGTCTCGAAAGATCTTGAATGTGGTGTTTAAAATCTATCTACATGAAACACGCGCTTACTCTTGTGCCCTTGAGCTGAAGAGACGACAAGATTAAAAATGAGACTATTTTACAGCAGTTTTCTTTCTTCACACCCATACTTGTCTCTCTTTGCTACATACAATATGTTTCTTTTATCTCCATCTTTTCCTCTCTTTATGTATATTTTGTAGTGTTGTACTTGTTATAGGTCTGTGTGTAGATTTCCATGAAGATGCATTCAGCTAATGAAACATGGCTTTGGCTTTCAGGCTCATAACCCTTGTACGTATCAGTATGTGTGTATTGTGTGTTTACGCCTTTATTTGTTTGTTCGGTGGATGTTTAGAAACCCTCGATGTGGCAATACGCCTCCAAGCTGGAGAACAGGATATACAGGAACCACAGACCCAGAAAGAGGATGATAGTGATGATGCGTGAGCTCCGGGGGCCGCCCAGCTCTCCCCCGATAGACGGCCTGCGCCGAAACAACAGCACCCCCATGCAGATGAAGGCGAAGACGGTGAAAAGCGTGACGGAGAAGGCCAGCGACCCGGGGTCCACTTCAAACTTCTTGCCCTGGGCGGCCCAGTAAACGGCCGCCACGGACCAAGCCACTCCGATGCCCAGAAACACATTGACGGCGTTGCTGCCCGTCACGTTTCCCACGGAGGCGTCGGCGTACTGATCCTGAACCGCGGCGACTTTACTTGCAAACGTGTCTGAGACAGAGAAATAAAATATAGGGGTGATTATTGATTTGTGCATATTTGAATTCATTCCATATTTTACACATTCATGCACACACCTGGGATAGAGGTGCCCAAAGCTACGAACACCACCGCCGTGACCGTGTCGCGAAGCCCTATGGTGCAGCCGAAGTGCGACGCGAGGTCTCCTATGACGGCAGTGAGGAGGCCGATTACAACGATGGATACCACGAAGCAAGCCCAGCCGTTCCAGTATTCTGTGGGTGGAACGAACGCAAACAGAACCTTCCAGAAGACCGTCAGGAAGTGCATGATGTAATCGGAGCAGGACGGGAGATGCTGCTCTCCGCCCTCCTCTTCATCTTCATCCCCGTTACCTGAGGATGATGCACAATTTGAACACATTAAACAATCATGCAAGTAGATATAACTGCACACCGGAGATCTCTTAATGAGGGCGGGACCTCCAAAAAGTGGTGTGTAGTTTTTGGGTTGGTCAATGGTTAAACACCACGTCCATTTAGGAACTCCCACCATGTTTTGGAGTTTGGAAATCTAGAGGTTCCAGTTGTATATTTCTCCTTTAAATGACATTGTATTTACCATAAAAAACCATAAGGGGGCAGTGCTAAATCATTTATATTCACCTGCAGACACTAAACATCTCTATAGATCTGAGCATTACAGACACGTTTTAATTTTAAAAGATAACTAACATACTGTATGAGATAAACATTTTATGAACATTTTCATATATGCATTTTGGCTAATGCTTTAATTTAAAAGGACACTCCACTTTTTTTGAAAATATGCTACTTTTTCAGCTCCCCTAGAGTTAAATATTTGATTTTTATCATTTTGGAATCCATTCAGCTGATCTCTGGGTCTGGTAGTAGCACTTTTAGCATAGCTTAGCATTGAATCTGATTAGACCATTAGCATTTTGTCATAATTAAAGGTGCAGTGTGTAAATTTTATCGGGATCTAGTGGTGAGGTTGTGAATTGCAACCAACGGCTCAGCCCACTGCTCACCCCTCGCGTTTGAAATGCATAGAGATGCTACGGTAGCCGCCACTGGACAAACATGTCAACGTCGGAGACAACTTAGTAAAAAAGTTTGTCCGTTAAGGGCTTCTGTAGAAACATGGCGGCCCAAAATGGCGACTTCCATGTAAGGGGACCCTCTGTGTATTTAGATAAAAACATCTTATTTTAAGGTAATAAATACATAACGGTTCATTATAAAAGGTCTTTATACACCCCTGATAATATAGTTTTGTACATTATTTTGCCTTTCTGTCAAGAGATCCTTTTAAAAATTACACACTGCACCTTAAACTTTCATGTGTTTTAAAAGTGCATGCTTTTTTAAAATACTAAGATAATGCATAATGTCTAATGTGGATTTTTATACCATGCAGGCTGAAAATAAGTAATAGGCAAATAATGACCAAATTCACATGTCTCTGGATGTCGCCGCATGTAAGCGTCTCATTATGTTTTCACGCTTGACAATCACAGAGGGAATCAAATGAATTCGGTGTGATTCATACATCATGAATCACCCAACACAAGCGGATGTGTTATCAGACCTGCGCTGACGGTCACGGCCTCCACAAACTGCTCTCTCCACGAATGAGTGCCAATCAACAGCGCCAAGTTGGTCTTCTTGATCAGTTTATCAACGGTGCTCTGAAACACAAGTGACAAACCAAAGCATCCTGTTTTCATGAGGTCGCTCAGATGACCCAGTTAATGTGACTCATATAAGAGACTATCTATATGAGAAATCCAAGCTAAAGTCTCACAATCTAAAAATGAAATTATGAGCATCAAAGTTTGATTTCAATCTTTGACACGACTCAATCAATATAAAAGATATCAATGTTATATTTTCACAGAATGCTCTTTACATTATGTAGAAATATTTTATGAAGTAAAAAGTCCCCATGACTTTAGATGGGTTTTTACAATCCGATTGAAATAAAAATCCTAATACACTTTTACGCTCTTCTTACTTATTTTTTTGTCTTGATTTTCAGCATAAATATATAAACATTTCTAAATCGAGACACATTTACTTGAGATGCAAAACGACATATAAATTAAGACATATAAATATAAATTAAAATTATGAAATTATTAAAAATTGACAATCGAACGAGTTTATGTGTAAAACGGGTAAAAATATCTGCCAGTGGGGTAAGAAATATAAAATTTAATTAAGTTTATTGAATTAAATTAAAACTTAGCTTAAAGTGTGTTTTTCTTACCCCACCGAGGATATTTTTACCTGTTTTATGCATAAACTAAAAATACCTTTCATAATGTTTTTCAGTAAATAAGACTTTATCTCTTTGGTAATTTTGCTACTAAAAAACATGACGAGTTCAGATGTTAAACCCTCTAAGGCAGTGGTTCTCAAACTGGGGTCCGGGGCCCCCAGGGGGGCCACGAGATGGTGCTAGGGGGGCCCCAGTTTTATGACATTTTATAAAATACATTAATTTATCATGAATTCTGTGTAATTAAACATAAAAAATACAGCTACTAACCAACAGCACTACTTTGTATAACTTAATATGTTTTGTTGAATTAAAATGTTACATTTTAGAACATGTTTTTTGTCATAAATTTCTTTGGGGGGCCGCGAAGGAATGCACCGCACCCAGGGGGGGGGGGGGGGGGGTGGGGGGGGCGCATGCGGAAAAAGTTTGAGAACCACTGCTCTAGGGGGCAGATCACTAAAAACGGGTTTATGGCAGTTGCAGGTGCCTTTTTTGACGAACTTTTTATGGGCAGACGTGAATGATGTCAGGCGATTTTCAGCTCTCGGCACTCCTTTCAAAACTCGTGCTGTGGCAGGCAGCAAAAACCGCAAGGTGTTTGGCATGCATAATGCTCACTGCACATAGAAAATCATTCAAAAAAGGCACCTGCTATAAACGTGATAAACACCATTAACGTGTTTGGTGTGATTGGCTCCTAAGTCGTTCTGATCTGTTTTGTGGCAAATGGGCATTTTTTTATCAGACTCTTATGTTTAGGTTCAGTATGTTCCCTTTTAATGGCAATAAAAAGATTACTAGTCAGTTATTGAAATTCCTTATTTTTACAAATGTCACTTTAGTCATTTCATTGGTATTCAACAAATTTGATATGTCAAACGCTGCAAAACCTTCTAAGTGCATGCAAGGTTTTTGGCAGAAACTTTCATTTTTAAATAAAAATCCACTTCTTTGAAAAACACAGTAAACAGTTGCAAAATCACTAATGATGCAACTAGAAACATTGCAAGTGATAAAAGTCAGCATTCAAAATGTAAACACAAAGATAGTGAACTATACACTACACTGTAAAAAGTGAGAAGTTGGTTCAACAATTGATCAAAAATATTTGTAGTCACAAAAATTGTAATCAAAAAATTACTTCAATTGGTAAAACCTAAAAAAAGGTTTTTTTTCAACTTAAAATTTCACTTTAGTTACACTTTAGGTGAACATTTTAAGTTAAATAATTTTTACATTTTTTAAGTGTTACCAATTAAAGTAATTTTTTAAGTTGAACCAACTTTTCAATTTTTACAGAGGCACTGTGCTGCATGTGGCTGCCATATTTTGGTTTTATTCAGGTTCAAGTACTCACAAGGGACACAAGTTTGTAATCCACAATTGTTTCACATTCGTCTTCCTTGAACTATGAGGACTTCTTGAATTGTAAGTGTTTGATAAACGTGTAATTCGTGTCGAGAGCATTTGGTTAATATCATTTTTGACGGTGATGGCGTTTAGCGGCTTTTGCATATGTGCTCTTAAAGAGCACCTATTGTCCGATTCATGTTTTTACATTTCCTTTAGTGTGTAAGTGTATATTAGTACATGTTAACAATATGCAAAAGGTATAAAACACAAAATAAACAATGACGCGAGTTATCATCTTCAATGTAAATCTCTTTTCTTGGACTACAACAAACACACGGATTGTAGACAACAGATGGTAAGATGCGTCACATTTCCGGCTGAACAAATCAGTGCGTTTCAGGAAAAGAGTGAAATCTGGAGCTACAAAAATGTACGGTATGTGGAAAATAATTTTTTTTTTAACCATAAACCACTCAGAAACATTGTATTATACCAAATACACAAATAACGTTGTTTTTTAGCAATGAAATAGGTGCTCTTTAATTTCTCAATTTAAGAATTTTCAGATATTTATACTGGAAAACAAGACGAAAAACCGAAAAGTGTGGCACCACTTATCTGATAAATACATTTACACTCATCCATTTGCCGTTTTTAGTAGAGCCCGACCGATATGCATTTTTTGGGGCCGATGCCGATACAGATATTAGAGAGTAAAAAAAGACCGATAACGATATATCGGCCGATATTCATTATGTGCATATTATAGTACAGTACACATATACTACAGTATATTATACTACTACAGTACTGTACATAGAATACACTATATACATTAACAGAATATACTATATATAAATACTTTTTGCAATGATCACTCTATGATCACACCACAAATGTGATGATCAAACACTTAAAATGACGTGACAAAGATATGTAATATAGGCAGGTGTGTTTTACAAGTTAACAATAAACTTTATTATCCAAAATGATTCTGATATAAGTGCACAAAACAGTAAATTTGACTTATTATAAATAACTTTAAAACACAAACAAAACAAAATACATATAACTTAAACCATTGTCAGTTTTAACGAGAATAATGTTATATTGGGCTTATTTTAAAAAATGGAAACTTATAAAGTCATTGTTTATTAGCTTTACAGTAAGTTATACTTCACAAATTAAATAGAAACTTACCGTTAAGACGACAATGCTTGAATTACTGACAACATACTGATGTAGGCTAATGTTTAATGTACTGCACAACGTTTTTATAACACGAACCCACAGTGTTCTGCCGGGACTTTAAACTTTTATCAAACTAAGCGTCTGCTCTCCGCGACTCCACCTCTTTTATTCAAGAAAGGGTGTAAAGTTGCGCGAGCTTATTTAATCAATTGCTTTGAAATGAGCATGTACTGTAACAGCACAAGCAGCTGTACTCCCACAGACTGCGCGTCAGTTTAAGCGCGTCCTTTCTCCGCCTCGCGTCATTTCTTCCGCTTGCGTTTGAAACAACTCGCAAGTGGACAAAAAAGACTGATTAAAACCACCAAATGTAAACAGGAATGTGTCTCTCTCGTCCACTTATAATCCAATCGACCAAAGCGCGTCTTAATACCAGGTGTAAAATGTTTTGAAGAAACCGCGTGACTGCCGCGGCCGCCACCTAAACTGAGAGACTGACTGAAGTGAAGAGGGTGGGGGATTGGCTGATGTCACTACAGTGAGTGACCTGAGTCGCCATTAGCAACCAATAGGGCGCACTCTGCTGGACAAACAAGTACTTACATCTTTCAAAAGCATTTAATGTGTTCTGTAAGGAACGTTCATATCGGCTTCATATCTGCGGCTAATACGCCGATACAGATATATCTGCGACATGCTCATATCGGCCGATAAAATCGGCAAAACGATAAATCGGTCGGGCTCTAGTTTTTAGTATTTTTTTGTATAAGTGTTCCCTAGGATTGAACACACAATGTTTCCGTTTCTTAATGCTACCAATTGAGCTACATCATAATTCATCCTTTCATCCCTAAAAATCAAATGGCATCTTTGTATATAGTCAAACATTCATCATTTAAAATCATCTTTTGCAGCAAGAGGAAAAGTATTTGTGTGCAGTGAGTATCTGCATGCTGGGAATCTCCGCCTATGGAAACTCCTTTTTTAATAAACATGCATGTTTCATGCTACATATCAAATGACCTACATAAGAAGCCCTACTGTATGCCGTACATGAATCAGACTTTAGCATGAATGGTTTCACCATGTGACTCCCTGTCTTGCCGTTTCGGACGCTAGAGAGCCGATGAGCTAAATAAATGATATCACCATCTGATAATTTTCAAATGACTGCTGTATTCATGTATTTGCTCTGATATTGCTTATTGACATGCTAGGGCTTAATAGGTGGTTGCTTGCTAGGCAGTTCAAGGTGGATGCAGGCTGTTGCTAGCTGGCTCTGGATGATTGCAAAGTCGTTGTTTGGTGGTGGGTACGAGTTTGCCCTGCAGTACTTACAAAGTTGTCTACTTGAATACAAATGCATTGTGAATACCATCATGGGACTGTTAGCGCATACCTTGAATTCATAGGATTCCTCGATCACCACCTCCAGTTGACTGTGCTCTCCTAAAATGGGCTTCCCCATCTCTGCTATCCTCCGCGCCTCCTCCTCTTCGGCGCTCAGCTCCCCCTCAGGACCATCTGAGACACCAGACAAGAAGAAAGACAAAGAAGAGAATGAGATACAACAGACAGGAAATCGAGGGCATACCCCTTACCTGTCAATCAAAAAGACAACAGCTAGGTACATCACAACACACACACACTGTACACACACAAACAAAACGACAAGGTTTTAAAATAAAGTTTTGTTCTGGGTGTATGCAAAACCTTGATGTCATACTGCAGATATGGTTCAGCGTAACTGAGATTTACTTAGAAAGCTGAAGGTCGTTTCAGGTGAAGAAGCGATACAACCACACTGAAATTTCCATTATTTTAGGATTTTTTGGATTAGCTGGATTTGATGTTTACATCTTTTTTTCTGGGATGCCTTCATTTGAAAATAGAGATTTAAAGGAACAGTTCACTTGAAAAAAAAGTCTCACTGGCTTGCCATACAAATTCATTACTTTTCTTTCTTTAATAAAACAAAACATGAGATGTTATGCTATGTTCACACCAGCCGCAGTAGAGGTGTCAAGTGCAAGTGATTTCAATGTTAAAGCAACACTAAAGAGTTTTTGCTCTTTGCTCCCCCTACAGGTTGGGAGCAGAATTGTCTATTACCACTGTTGTATATAATTTAGCCTACTGCTGCAAAGCTGGCTCTGATTGGATTGTAGGTCTGCCGTAAAGCAAGTTTTTGTAGTTTTCACTCGAACTACAGGACCGCGACCCTACGGTTGAAAACTTCTTTAGTGCGGTTTTGGCCAATAGAGGGCTGCAAGGCGAATCTGAAAGTGCCATTCCCCCTGTTTCGAGTGGATGAACGACTGAAACTTTTTTGGAAACGTTATTTTAAGGTAAAAAAACTCTGGTGTTGCTTTAAGTCCATCTAAAGACGCGTTGATGGCAGTCTGGAGGTCTCTCTGTACGAATGAGGTGGCTAGCGTGGCGTGGTAGAAGCGTTTCTGCCTCATTCGCGCATCTAGTTAGCGTAAATGCTGCGAATTGGACGTTGCAGCGGGAAACCACGAGTTGAAAAATTTGAACTTTGGCGGAAAAACGCGCCACGTTAACCAATCAGGAGCTTGCTCTAGTAGTGACGTGATTACAGGAAGCGAGTTGAGTCGCAGAAGCCCCTCCCATGGCACAAATTTCCGTGTGAATCTCTCGATGACTAGAATTTCATGTGCGAATGAAGCGAGTACACTCAAAATGTTCAAGCGTCCAACTACGCGTGGTGGACGTGATTTTGACGCCTCATATGCGTCTGGTGTGAACCCAGCAGTAGAACTCTCAAGCTCCTTATTTCCATATTATATAAAAGGATGGGGACGTAAGGTAAAGTTTACTGTGAAATTATACCTGCATTCTGCTTAAGACCTTTTCTTTTGTTTTATAGATAAAAGAAATGAATAATGAATGAACTTGAACTTTAAAAAGGTTGGTTGAACTCAATGAACATATTTCATTTTTATTTTAACTTCAACTGTTCCTTTAAAGTTTCCTTATAGTATATACAATAAACTTAAATTGAGCAGTTTAAAATAACTAGAGGTCTTCTCGGGTGCAAAGAAATGTACCCGACCTGAAATGACCCGAATCACTTTATACCCAAACCCTGTGTGCATAAATCTTTTTTTTTTTTAGAAAAACCTGACCCAAGTCCGACCCAGAGGCAATTGTTTTTAACCCGTTTTTTAGTCGGACAGCAAGAAACCCCGGTGGCATCACAACAAATTTGACCCACTGCTCCATTTATTTTCATTTGTTATCTAACGACAACAACAGCAAGGTATCTGCTAAAATGTGCATTAAAAATTGATTGACAGGTGTGACGATGTCACAAGCACTCTTGACAAACAGAGGAGGGGTTGGAAAAGGACACGAGATTGTTCTGGTCTTCTCGGGTCAGTTCGACAAAACACATACATTTTAAATTACCTGAGACCCGAGGGCGCTAATATTATACACGACCCATGTCTGAGGCACACAAGACCCGCAATCACTTTTAGACCCGAACCCACTCGGGTCTCAGGTTGGGCCCATAAAGACCTCTAGTTTAAACACTTTTAAAGGTCCCGTTTTTTCCTGATGTGTGTAATGTTGCTGTTAGAGCATAAATAATACCTGCAAAATTATAAAGTTTAAAGTTCACTGCCAAGCGATATATATATTATTTTTTTAAAGAAGTCCCCTTTCAAAGCCTACAGCGAACGGCCGGTTTGGACTACAGTCCTCTACTTCCCGATTGAATGATGTCAAAATAAGAGTTTTTGACTAAGCTCCGCCCACAGGAATACATCAGTCACCAGCTAAGCTCAAATGGCTCTGGCTAATCTAAGGTGCTGTCCAATCACAACACACTAAACAAAGTACACAATCAGAACTTGTTACGTATTTCTGAAGGAGGGACTTCATAGAATAAGGAAGACATCCCATACAGCAAAAAATATATTTTTAAATATATTTCAGAATATACAAAAAAATGGCCAAGAAATATATTTTGGAATATGTTTACAAAAATATATTTTTTACCTATATATTTTTGTATATTTTAAAATATATTTTAAAAATAAATAAATTTAAAAGCATAAAAAATAAAGCCCTCCATATATTTCAATACAAAGAAATATATTCATGTTGCATTAAAAGAAAAACATTTTTGTTACGAACCTGTAAACCTAACAGTTTAAGGTTAAAATTAAATATAGTTTTCACTTCAAAACTATACTATATAAAATTAACTTGCATTTAGCATATATTTAAAAAAAATATGGGAAATGTTTGCCATAAGGGATCTAAAATTAGAAATGTATTTGCTTCCCATTGAAATACATTTTAAAATCTATGTTGATATATGAAGGTTAAAACTAAATATATTTCCAAATTAAAAAATATATTCAATTGAGCATTACTTTCTACAAAATGTATATTTAAAATATATTTTTGTCCAGAGTAATGTATTTTTTTGCTGAATGGGATCAGCCTGTTTTTAGGACAGTGAAAACAGCGCATTATTTTTGCGTGCCATAAACTCAATCATAGCTTCAAAAACACTGGAAGAACGGGACCTTTAACACTAGTGTAGCTCTTTTTCCCCAAACACAGACATTAAATCATGAAAAATGTCCCCGAATCGTCCTCAACTCAGAGGGTCTATGCTGCTTCTCCACCTCTTGAATCTTTTGACCTCCTCTCTTTTAACACTGAACGTCTGATCCATCAAGGTCACAGTCGCGCCTCTAATAGGTTCAGGAAAGCTTTTAACACCCTCTCTGCCCTCTCTATGACCCGTGGAGTGTTTAAATGAGAGTTAGTGGACGCATGTCAGAGGTGATTCAGAGCCCTTACCTTGGTTCAGCAGCAGGGCTGCGTGGTGTAAGAGGGACAAGAGAGATGAAGTTAGTGCTGAAGATGAGTTTACTCCATTAATAAACACACACACACAGAGAGAAACACACACACACACCATTTGCACCTGTCCACTTTTAAAAGCATAACAGAAGCAGGATCTGAAAATGTGCAGGGTTTAGCAGCCTATTGGTCTGCTTTTATTATGGGTTGAAAGAATGAATCCCTTTGCTTTTCAGTTTCAGTGTGTAGTCCATTGATGTTAATGTTTCTTACAGTCATTTTTCAGGTGTAAATTATTGTCAACACTTGTCAAGTATGATTAGGGTTGGGTATCGAGAACTGGTTCCATTTTAGAACTGGTTACAAATGTAAAAAAAAAAACATTATGCAGCTACAAGACATCATAGTTTATTTAAAATTATATCAATTTGTATTATTCATTCTGGAACTTTGATGGCCCGGTTGCATAAACAACCTTAAGTATGATGCTTAAAGGAATAGTCCATTTTCCTAAAAAAAATCCAGACAATCCACTCACCACCATGTCATCCAAAATGTTGATGTCTTTCCCTGTCCAGTCAAGAAGAAATTATGTTCCTTGAGGAAAACCTTCCAGGATTTTTCTAATTTTAATGGACTTTAATGGACCTTACAGTTTTAATGCAGTTTAAAATTGCAGTTTCAAAGGACTCTAAATGAGCTCAAACGAGGCATAAGGGTCTTATATAGTGAAACAATTGTCATTTTTTGCAAAAAAATAAAAAATATGCACTTTTAAACCACATCTTCTCGTATTCCTCTGGTCCTGTGACGCACCAGCGTGACCTCACGTAATACGTCATCACGTTAAGAGGTCACGGATGATGTATGTGAAACTACGCCCCAGTGTTTACAAGTGTGGAGAAAGAGGAACGTTAAGACATTATTGTATGTGGAATGATACTAATTAATGTCTTTGTGTCAGTTTATTGTTTAAAATGGTCCGCAAATGTGCTTTTCATATATGTAACACGTGACCTTTCAACATCATTACGCAATTACGTGAGGTCACACTGGCTTGTCACACGAATGAAGGAAGACAAGAAGTTGTGGTTTAAATGTGCATATTTTTTATTTTTTTTTGCCAAAATGAAAATCGTTTCACTATATAAGACACTTATGCCTCGTTTGAGATCGTTTAGAGTCCTTTGAAACTGCAATTTTAAACTACATTAAAACTGTAAAGTGTTGGGGTCCATTAAAGTCCATTAAAGTTAGAAAAATCCCGGAATGTTTTCCTCAAAAAACATAATTTGTTCTCGACTGAACAAAGAAAAACATCAACATTTTGGATGACATGGTGGTGAATAAATTAACGGGATTTTTATTTTAAGAAAATGGACTAATCCTTTAAGGGGCAATTTCCCCTAACATAAGAGAATAACTGTGCGTCGATTCAAATCTGTATTCTTGAAACAATTTTTCATCGCTAAGATGGTCCTCCTAATTCGCCTTGGTACAAAATGATCTTCCGCTGGTTCTATAAACTCGACCATATTGTCTACTTTTTGTCTATGTTACACTTAAGGTTACGTTTTCCAAACTTTAAGTTAAACTTAGGGAAATAACGGTTAAGGGGTTTCATGCAACACTAAATCCCATTTAAGGGATTACTTAATTGAAAAACAGCTATTTAAGGGAAATAAGGTTGACGACATTTCCATTAAAAGTAATACTTAAGGTTTATTTTGTGCAACACCCTTAAGTTTAAGGGAAACATAAGGGCGAACTTCAGGGAAAATTACACTTAAGATGCTTTATGCCAGTGTTTCCCAATCCTGGTCCTTGATTCCCCCTCCCAGAAAGTTTTAGATGTCTCCTTATTTAAAACACCTGATTCAACTTATCAGCCTCCTTCCAAAATGGTAAACATGTCTCCCTAACAAGCTGATGAGTTAAACCAGGTGTGTTAAAAGGAGACATCTAAAACTGTCTGGGAGGGGGGCTTCGAGAACCAGGATTGGGAACACTGCTTTATGCTACTGGGCACTAGTGTTTTATTGGTAAAAAAAAACTTTTGTTAATGGACAACCCATAGCTTTGAACGACTCTGAATGAATGATTCAGATTTTTAATGTATTCTAATGTATTCAGTATTTTTATTTTGAAGAGAATTCGTTCACTGTAGCCATGAAGGGTTTTATTTTTTCTTACTGTACATTACTGCCTCCAATAACAAACTGCCTGTTATATCTTTTATGTTGTATTGTTTTGTGTTATACCTAAATAGTTTTGGTTTGTAATCATTCCTTAATATTGTTATTTATTTTATTTTTAAATGAATTGTCAGAGTTACAGCCAACAGGTTATAGACTAAATGTGGCAAGAAAAAAAAAGAAAAAAAGAATTTGCTTATTTTTCCTCTCACTACAAATAGTGGAATCGGAACCAGGAATCGATAACAGGCCTATTTGATAAGCGAAATTGGTATAGAAATCGCTAAAATTTAAACGATATCCAACCCTAAATATGATGCAAAAAATGTATCCTATAATATTTTTTATATAAATATGTTGGTAACATTTTACAAAAAGGTTGTATTTAAAGAGATTGGTTCCAAAATGAGATAACTTTTTTCAAAAATCTTGTTTTTCAATTTTTTTCCCAAAACTCTTGTTTTTTAATTGTGCATTGTAAACTGAAGTTGGTTTGTTTTGATTTAAGTCTTTATAACTAAAAAATACAGCTAAGTAGCATAATACAACGCAATAAAAACATGATTACATAATAATAAACATGTTTTGACAAAAATTTAAAAAACTGAGTTATCATTTTGGAACCAAACTCTTAATTGGTTAACAATTAGTTAATGCATTCACTAAATTGAACTAACAATGATCAATTCTTCTACAGCATTTAATAATCTTAGTTCATGTTAATTTTGGCATTTACTAATACATTTATAAAATCAAGTATTGTAACTGTTAACATAAAATTAATGCATGAGAACTAACATGAATAACTGTATTGACATTAAAGCAACACTATGTAGTTTTTTTTACCTTTAAATAATGTCTCTAAAATTATTTCAGTGATAGAACAACTTTTAACTGGACAAATTATATTGTTGCTGCAACCTGAGCAGCCTCCTAGCTGCTACAAGCACACTATGAAAGTGGCGGTGGAGGGTAGAGCACACAGCCCCGCCCCTCCCCCTGCCTGCAGAAGAGTGTCTGATACCAGGCACTGTTGCGCTTTTCAACCACATGGGGGAGCTGTAAGTCATTTTTACATGGAAACTACATAGTGTTGCTTTAATATTAATACACAAATTAATACATGTTACGAAACTATATTCTTCATTGTTTATTCATGTTAGTTAATGCATTTACCAATGCTTACTAATACAACCTTTTGTAAAATGTTAGTGTTACCAATATGTTTATAGGCTAGTTTTTAAAAATTATTTCAATGCTTTCAATGCAATTAAATAAATAATAAAATCTACATTTAAATCTGCTTATGTTGCATCAAATGTTACTTTATATTCACCGTTTTTGCAGTGTTGATCATTACAGCCAATCACAGACGTCACGTGACTGTGAGCGCATGCGTTTTCATTAATGCGTAAAATAACTCAAATAATTTATAAATGCTTCTTTTTTGTCTGTATAGTCTATAAGAATATATACCCTATAAAAGGTTTTGATGTTTAATTGACCTTAATAATTATGATTACGGTATGAAGGGTAGGTGTACACACTTTTCCCCCTTTAAAAAAAATTGGTGCATGACACCCCTGGCTCTAATGTATATGCTTGCATTGGAAAATCAATGTTAGAGGTCCCATGATGTTTCTGTGCATGTCATGTTTTAATGAGAAAATGGTTGATTTTTGAAATGCATAATGTGAATGCATCCATCAAGCTCTCAATGAAATGCAGCATTCTTTCAAATCCTTTAAAAGAGTTAATCTAGAGATGATCTAATCCACACACCTGATATTCCTCTCTTCAGCCAGCGAGGTTCCTCAAGAACAATGAAGAAGTTCTCATGTTTCTCATACTCCTCATCGTCAATGATCCTCACCTGGATAGTCTGACTGCACAGAGAGAAAGAAAGAGAGAACAAGAAAGAAAGAGGATGTGAAAGAGAGAGAGACCTTCAGGTGGTGGCACAAATTGCATCTAAATGGGAAAGACCTTGAACTGTATAATGAGACACACATTCACACACATGTGCACACACAAACACACACTTATAAATACTTAATGTTGTTCCTCTGGGGTCATACACAGCAGCGCTCCACATTGACACCAAACCACATTAAAAGAGCAAATAAATGACCAACTCACACATACACATGCAAACAGAACGAAAACCTTACACAAAATCACTGGAAATGTCAGCTTTTAAATCACTTCAAAGGTTGCATGTCAATATTTAATCATCTACACATACATTCATGAACACACAAACCACGGGGAAAAATCTGAGTAAAAGGAAAATCCCAAAACTGATCCTGTGTTAAATTGTTTATGTCTGACTGTCAGACACAAACAGGAAAAGCATCACACTTAGTGCTCATTCATAATGTAAAGCAGTGCTGTGTCCATCCGGAATAGCCTGAAGACTCCAGATGGCGAGTTGGAGAGCTAATTGAGGGACATCATTACTCTAGAGGCAACACAAACACTCACGTCGTCTGGTCATTGGTGAACTCCAGCTCGCCGTGCGTGTCCTCGTAGTCGACCCCGTCCCCTTGGGCCGTCCCGGGCTCCGTGTGGTACGGGATGATCACGGTTCCCCTGGCGCCGGAGTTACGGACCACCGTCACCTCCATGGTACCCACGCTCTCGCTCACTCGCATCAGACGTTCCGTGAACGTGAAGATTCCAGCGTGGTCGTCGTCCAGGATGGTGACCGTGGCCATCAGCGGTTCAACCAATCGAGCCTTGGGTCCCTGGTCCGCATCATCGCTCTCAAACATGCCCTCGGCATCACCGATGCGTAGATTCAGCAAACGCACGAAGAAATGTTCGTCCTCTTCGAAGATGTCGTCATCTATGATGCCCACCTACAGTATGCAAACAAATAATTTTACTTGTAATTATATTCATTTTACAAAGTTAACAAAATTAGAAAACAAAAAAGATTGATTCATATCAGAGGTTGAATAAATGCATAATAAAGTTAGTTCAACTTCTTAAGAGTTTTGAAAGCGCCTCCGTATGCTTTTCTTGAACTAGTTAGTTGTTAGTAGGTCTACCTCTAGTTGCACATTAACCCAAGATAGGATAAGGTATTTTACAATGAACATTAATGGCCAAACATAACTCACAGCTTATCTTAGGACAGTAGTTCCCAAACTGGGTGGGGGGGTGCAAGATGGTGACCATTTGTTTAGTTCAAATTCTAAATTTGAGATTGTTTTATGTCATTAATATTCTTTGGAGGGGTGTGCAAAGGAATGCTCCCTACACAGTGGGTGTGTGTGTGGGGGGGGGAGGATGGCACGCCGAATTCAGCATGAACCACTGCTTTAGGACAAACGCACCAGTTGTACATCCGGCACTGTCGATCAGTCTGTTCTTTGCATCTGTTATGCTGAATCCTCTCACTTTGTCTCCATGACAAACAGACTGTCAATAATTGTCACTCAACCAATGACAGACAGTACAGCATTGTTGCTATGGAAACACAGTGATGTCCATCTCAGTGGAGTGGACATTTGTCGAGTTTTATTACATAAGAGATAAGTGAGTTTTTGTCTGGAAGCTGTTGGTACAGATGTAAGTGTCGTCTTGGCACTTTAGTTTGATACATATTAAAGAAAACAACAACAAAGCTGAAACGTTTTTCATTTGGTCTCATCATTTGGTCTCGAGCTGTTTGTGTCCTTGGACTCAAAATTGACGTTTCTATGGCAATGCTTGTTACGCTAAAAATGGATCATGTTTAGCTTTGTTAATGCTGATAGTTCAAAAAAACACTGTGTGCTTCTCAGTTCTTATTTGAGCATCCTCTTTTCCTTAGTTACATTAGTTCCAACCCCTTATGGGCGTACCCAGCAAAAACAAATTCAACAATCTGTAAATGCAAAGACGCGATTGCCGCAAACACATGCACTATTTACATCAAACACATCTTCGCACAAGTTGACAATATTCAACAGAAGAGAAAAAATTGCATATCATAAAGTTAAAGCAACACTAAAGAGTTTTTGCTCTTTGCTCCCCCTACAGGTTAACAGGTTACAAGCGTAATTGTCCATTACCACTGTCATAAATGCAGCATAGCTGGCTCTGATTGGATTGTAGGTCTGCCGTGAAGCAAGTTTTTGTAGTTTTTACTCGAACTACAGGAACGCTACCCGACGGTTGGAAACTTCTTTTGGCCTGCAAAGCGAATGTGAAAGTGCCGTTCATCCTGTTTTGAGTGGATGAACAACTGAAACTTTTTTGAAAACGTTATATTAACTCTTTCCCCGCCATTGACGAGTTATCTCGTCAATTAAGAGAAAACGCTTCCCCGCCAATGACGAGTATTTCCGTCTTTCTGCATTACCGCTATTATCCACCAGGTTGCGCCCTTCCGCAACTTTTTAAACCCGGAAGTATTGCACTATGCTGCATGTCCGTGTCTGTTTTAAAGATCGCTCTGAATGGGAACTCTATGAAAAGGCTGTCACAAAAATTGTATTATCTCTGCTTTTTGCTCAAAATGTGGTGTTTTTGCAGAAACCTACCCATATTCAAAAGCTGATTACAAAAGAACTACTGAAGGTATGATGAAACGTGTTTTTTTTTGTATGAAAGCAGAGGGTATGTTCTTTCATTTGATATATTGTATGTTTATATATTTAAAGAAGAACATTTTCTGGAAGGCATTAAACTCATCCTCATCACTCCTCGTTTCTCACCTCCTCACGGTGCAATTAAATCATCGAGATGTTCCTACAAGATGGCAAAGCTTGATTGGTTTCCAGGTCAGGGGTTTGAGAATGGAGGAGCACTTATGAACTGATGTATTGATTTAGTATTTTTCCAAAATAACCTCATGGTAACATCGGATAAAAAAACATCAGACCGAAGTGAATATTTCCAACTTGTGTTTATGAAATACAAATGTTTTTAATTACTCTAAAAGTTTTATTAAAAGGTGTGTGGGAGATTTGTACTACCTGAATTCAAAACTTTAATAATATAGCAGATGCTTTGGTCCAAAACAGCTTATGGTTCAATTACTTTAGCCCTCTGGAGCAACCAGAGTTGAAATGTTTCGCTCAAAAGCACAATAATGACAGCAAACAGTTCCCAATCCTCTTGCCAGTATGGAGCTTTAACCACTGCATCACCTTACCGCAACAATCTACTTTAACTTCCAGCTGTTTATTGCATGTCTAAGGAGTAACCAGCATTAACCAACCAATTCCAGTACACCAGTTATTGTGACAGAGGTGTCTATTGGAGATTCTCCTTACCTTTATTTCTTTCCTGGTTTCTCCTGGTTTAAAGACCAGCGTCCCCTCGCAGTACTTATAATCCGAGCCGGCGTTGGCAGTGCCGTCTTCCGTACAGTAGTCGACGTAGAACGTGCTCTCACCTAGACCACCCCGACACACCACAGCTATGGAGATCACGCCACAGTTCTCCATGCACTGAGTGTGAGAGCTCTCGAATGAAATACGACTGCAGGTGGCCAGGTCGCCATCTTCCACGGCTCCATCGGTGGGTGTTGCGGCCGCGCGGCGAGCATTATCCGCCGCGTGCTTCTTAAGCACGTTGCCGGCTCCGATCATCATGCGCGTGGCCTGGACGCGGTAGAAGGCTCGGCTCTTCTGCTGGTGGAGGAGGGCGTAGTAGTTGGCCAGCTCCATCAGCTGATCCAGTTCCTTCTCTGGATACTTCTGCTTCAGATCCTTCAGGATACGAATGACCTGTGAGAGAAACATTTGATTTAGCTCAATTGATAGATTGTATTAGCAGTGGAAAGGTTGTGGGTTCGATCCCCAGGGATCACATTTATAGCTTTAAGATGACAGTGCTCGCCAAATGCATAAATGTTTATTAAGAAGACATGTGGTATTGGCCATTGGATGTCAAATATGTATCTTATTATGAGAAGAAAGCTTTCAATATAAAAATAAAACCATTAAGCTTTAAAAGGAGACTTTTTCCATGTTTAAGTGCGATAATCGCGTCCCCAGTGCTTCTATCAACCTAAAAAATGGGAAAAGGAACCACCCAGTAACTTAGTTTTGGTAAACCATCCTCTGCAAGCATAAGAAAAAAATAGCTCATTGAAATGTGTCTCCCCTTGTGATGTCATAAGGGGATAAAACCGCCCATTAATCTGCACTATCCAACCACGGCACTGCCATTTAGTGCAGAGA
Organism: Misgurnus anguillicaudatus; assembly: GCF_027580225.2. NCBI lineage: Eukaryota > Metazoa > Chordata > Actinopteri > Cypriniformes > Cobitidae > Misgurnus > Misgurnus anguillicaudatus. Next base: position 39,337,059 of record NC_073360.2, on the reverse strand, counting down.
TCAACTCATTTGCATTTTAAAGGACACACCCAAAAACGGCACGCTCTTGGTCACACCTACAAAGTAGGGCTGCATAACGATTAATCGCGATTAATCGATTGTAGAATAAAAGTTTTCGTTTACATCATATAGGTGTGTGTACGGTGTATAATAATTATGTATATATATAAACACACACACAATATATACATAAATTATTATACACAGTAAACAAACATATGATGTAAACAAAAACTTTTATTTTGCAAACGATTAATCGCGATTAATCGATTGTAGAATAAACGTTTTTGTTATGCAGCCCTACTACAAAGTGTCAATTTTAACATGTTATAATAAATATCTATATTGCATTTTGAGCTAAAACTTTACATATGAACTCTGAGGACACCAAAGATTTATTTCACATCTTTAAAAAGTGTTTATCACGTCTCACTTCTTTGCGACTCTCATCCAGCTCCTTGACGCCCTCCATATACACGGTCGCGCTGCTGGAGTTGGGTAGGGTTGCCATGTTGCCATCCTGGCAATTTTCGATCCCCGTGGCTCCGCCCCTCAGCGGAAACTTCCCGTCTATCATCATCTCCACGCCTTTGGGCGTCAACTCCCCCTCCGTCTCCACGACGACCCCCGTTCGTTTGTCCGCGCGGTAACGTTTCGACATGTACTTGTAGAAGAGAAGGCGTCGGTCGGCGATCCAGGCCAAGATCACACAGACGGGAAAAAAGCAGAGAGTAACCAGAGCTTCCCATACCTGAAATACACACAAACATGCGCACGTCAACCTGACTAATGGACCTGTAAATAAACAGCACGGTTCAGCTGACACAAGATGACGACCGGGAACAAACAGCCTGATATAAGACATAATGTGGCATTTATAGCTACAATAAACTTGAAAAGACAGAGAAAAATGACGTTTACAGTCATTTACAGTCACTATTACAGCTGCATTAGCAACTCAAAACTCATGGGTTCGAATCCCAGGAAAAATTCATATTAATAAATGTATGCAATGTAAATGCACTATAAGTGATTTTGGATAAAAGCTTCTGCCAAATGCAAAAAAGATATGTCTGGTTTTCTCATAATCCTAAATGCAAAAGAAAAACGTTTTGTCTATTTGTCTAGTATGTCTATTTTTGCAATTTTAAGATGATCTTGCAATCATTTACATTTACAATTATGCACATAAATATGATCCAATGTTCTTGACAGGTATACAAAGTTCACCCACTCACATCCACGATGCCAGGTGTGATTACAGAGAGGATCAGATAGAGCCAGATGTAGGCGAAGATACTCCAGAAGGCCGTGATGAAGAACACCCTCAGATGTTTAATCTTTCTCACCTCACCGTCAGGTATCACCCACACGCAGATCCCGATGATCACAAACATATTAAAAGCAGCGCTGCCCACGATGGTGCCGGGACCCAGCTCACCAGACTTGAAACCGTGACCGCACACCTAAACCAATCACACATGCACATCAAGTAAAGCCAATAAGAACAGATTAAATATATACAATTGTGTGATTTCAGCTTTCAGACCAGTAAGATTTCACTTTGGGCGGGGCTACTAAGTATGCTTGTTAATATTCATGTTTATTTTTATATAAATTATAGATATTTAGTCTGTGAAGTCCAAGCTAAAGTCTGTAATTCATTTCAATCTTTGACATGATCCTCTCTTGGGTTCGACCCCAAGTAACTTTAACACACTAGACACTAAAATATTTATAAGTACACTAACTTCTTGGAAAGTGTGCTGTATAATTCGCTCTGTGCCTCAGCTCAGATTTCACACATCACCACCAAAATATTAGCCTGCGTGTCTGTTCCATGCTCTTAATGCTATTTTTCAAGATAAATGATGCTTTGTTATGTTTGGATAGCAATCTGTATGAATCTCGCCCCACTGTGATGTTAAGCGTCGTGAGCAGACTCAAGTCTCGAAACATTAGAGCGACGAGCATCATGGAGTGACAAATGTTCATCAATAAAGCTCAGCTGCGGCTCTGTTGATGTGCTAAATGTCGTCCAGCGCAGTGGTACGCGACG